>NC_044507.1:14304543-14604543 GCF_902362185.1 Chanos chanos
ACACACTCACACACACACACACACACACACACACACACACACACACACACACACACACACACACACATTTGGACAGGCTATCTCTCTTGGCTTGGCCCTGGCCCCAACTGGATGGGTGATGTAAGGGGGGCGGGTGTGTGTCCATAAAGCTGCAGCTCAGTACAGGGTATAAAGAGACTCAGCCCATGCCAAACCTCCAGCCCTGCCTGCCAAAGCCTCTAAACACATCCAACCCACTCTTCCTTTCCTCTCCATCACTCTGCTTCTATGGACGTACACTTATACTTTACACCACTGGATGGAAGAGTTTTTGGTAAAACTCATTCGGTATTCTACATGTTGACCAGCATCATTCAGATTACCGTAATTTTGATGTGAGCACTGAATCCCTGCCAATGGCCTTCTTTTACAGTGTCACCACGACAGATTTAAGGTCCCGAGCAATGTGACTTCTCCCCAGTCACCTCATCTCTGCCTTACAAAGCAGAGCATGAGTAAGAATGGGGTGAGTGAGTTTGAGAAAAAAAAAATCCCACAAGTATATGTAAAGGAGGAAGGCAGAAATAAAAAAAATACTGACTAGAGTAGTACAGTATCAGATAAAATGAACAAACCTGCATGGAGGAATGTGTGTTTTGACAGACTCATGCTTTCCAGTGAAACACTTGTACCTTAACAGGTTAATGGATTTACAGTTTTTTGGATGAACATGACTTATTAAAAGTCATCATGTTTTCATACGTATTGTAAAGGTTGCTGAACTTATTACTATAAATTGTTGATGATGTTTTCCACACTACTGAATATACCGAGACATACGCACTATCCAGTAAAAGCCTTAATGGAATACAGTGACTGACTGATTAATGTTATCCCCCATTACAATCTTAAGATCATAACCCAGTAGCTAATTCTGCAAAAGACCTTACACATTGTGTTAGACTTCAGGATGGTCTTTATTCATGTTATAGAATAGAATAGAATAGAATAGAATAGAATAGAATAGAATAGAATAGATTAGCTTAATTTGCCAAGTACATTTCTGTTCTAGGAATTTGATTTGATGCAGTTGAGTCACAACACACATTACAGAGAAATATCAGACAAGATACTGACAAGACAAGAACATACGCAATCACAGTGCAATGATGGACAGCGGGATATCACATGATAGTACAAATGTGCATTTAAAGTAACATGGTGTTAACAGAGTCAGTACTTATAACACAAACATATTGTCATAGGAACCACAGACTTTAAGGTCACACTAAAATTCATTGGACACGCAGTGCACCAACAACTTTCACGCTGTGTGCACATACATTCACACACACACACACTCACACACACACACACACACACACACAGGAGAGTTTTCTATGGGTGAACAGAACAGCTGTGGCAAACCTCTGAATGATATACTATGTGGCATTGAAGGACTTAATGACACCATTGGCCGATAGCTTTTAACACTGTTAAGCTCAGGGAGTAATGCAATATGATCTGCTGTCTCTTTCAGTCAACACACAGGCACGTTTTTTTTTTTTTTAGTTTGGTCTTTTTCCGTCAGACCCTAGGTTACCCACTCAGGTCTAAAAGGGACACTGTTGTCTTCAGACAGTCACTAGTCCCTGGGCTTTGTCCTCAGCCTCCAGCTCACTGCTCCATTCCTTTGACTGTTACAGGACTGTTATCACAGGTGTATCCATCCATTCTCTCTTTTGTCAGGAGAGACTATGGGGTTTTAGAAGTAGACTATGACGTGCAGGTAAATCTTTTCAAGGACTGAATATGAATAGTTTGAATGGTGAATAATCCTTACACAATGTCAATGAAAAGATGTGCACGCCATTCCTAAAACATATACCGCTGTTGTTGCCAGGCCTCATCAACCAATCAAATGGCACGAGACAGAGCTCGCACCATGCAGACCGTGTTGCCTCATTTCAAAGGTCAGAGGTCATAAATTCTGTTTGCTGAATGTTGAGACGTCCGTGTCCTCTCTCGCTCTCCCACCGCAGGCCCGCAGCTGAACAAACAACAGGAAGTGGCTGAGTCAAACAATAATCTTAGGGATTAACTATGGTCCTTAATAACCTTTGACCTTTGACATGGTCACTTCTAATCTCTGCCCACACATTTACGCCTACGACGACTATGTGAGATGAATAAGAAAACCAAAATAGAGGTGACAAGCCAGACCGACAGACTGAACATATTTGCAGATAATCTTTCAAGTAAAATATTGCACAGGAGGCAGGAAAATGCCTAAATAAGATTGCATAAATTTACCAACAGTCTCTTGACTTCCTGCCTAAAGATTCCTCCTATGCATTGCTAACAGAGCATCAGGTCATGGCTTTATTATTTCCTTGAATTAGGGCCTACTTGGACATAATGAAAAACAGCCTGAATAATCTGCTAAATGGCTTTTATTGGAAAAGTGATGGATCCCAATAGAACATAAATTTGAATTAGACTGGCACTGGGATGATGAAACATGCTCTGGTATGAGCAAAAGCCAAACCATCGTAACCAGTTGCCAAATGAGAGACTGCCAAACGCTTTTGTAAACCACAGAGAGATAGAGGGCGATAAAGAGAGAACAGAAGATACAGTTTCAGTGCCTGTTTTCAGCAGATGTGTAATTCAAATGATTTCCCTCTACAGACTATAAACATACCCCGGGAAGAACTAAGAGGAACTAATAGTATTTACAATGAAATGTGATTCTAATTTTAAAACAAATAAACAACAAACAAAAAAAAAAGCATGATGAGCATTGTAAATAATCGCATTGCTTAAATATGTCAGTCGCGTTTTGAGATATAACTTTGAGAAAGCTGTTCGAAGGCTTCTCGCAGACCTTCAGATGAGACCCAGATCTACTGTTTTTGAAGAAGATTTATTCTCCCTTGAAACTTTAAATCTACCCCTTAGATGTTTAAGTGTTCTCTGGAAAAACACTACACATGTACATATATGGAATCTTCTGCAAATTTAATTCTTCCCCGTTGTTTTTTCTTCTGTTGGGGAAAATTCTAGAGGCAGTTGTCTGTGAGATAATATACAAAGTGCAGTCTGAGAGATTGTCTGAGAGGAACCCAGCAGAGGGCTCTGCCTTGTAGCCAGCGTGGGGCGTCTGAAATAAAGTATGACTGGACTGTTGAGTATTTATTCTTCCATGTGTAAATCACTCCGGTTTATGGTCTCTGCGTGTGGGAATGCAGTAAAACTGGCGATGGGGTATTGCAGAGCAAGGTATGTTCAGCCCCAAGATGGGTGGCAGAGCTCAAATATAAAGGCCAGACTGAGATACAGTCGCTCTCTCACACACACACACACACACACACACACACACACACACACACGCACACTGATGCGTAGAGACCACACACACACACACAAACACAAACACACGCACACACACTCAAATGCAAACACACACCTGCCATGGTAATTTACATGGACAATCTCCCTTCATGAAAGAAACATTCTACCTCCCCTGACCTAGTCTCCGACCAAGGACAGTCCAAACACTATAACTTATCATAGCCACTGATCTGAACTGACTTCAAAGATGAAGACAACTTGATTTTTCATGAATTTACAACTTCATTGAAATCTCCACAATTTGCCTATCACACGTTTGTGCTATATTGTTGTTTTTATACCAGATTTGCTTCTGTTTGAAAGTTGACACATGGAAGTGCAGCACACCGATGACTTATTGTACAATGTTGCGGCTTGCAGTCCCGGTAATAAGAGTGACTCTGTGGCGTACTGTGAAGACTCACAAAAAAATGATACATTTCTGGTCTTTTGTGTGTTTTAGGCCTTAATCCATCATAGCACCACCATAGTTCTCTCTCTCCCTCTCGGTTTTTAACTCACAATAAGCTGACAATGAAATAACACTCTGTCGAATAAACTCACGCAAGGGAGGGGGAAAAAAAAATGAGGACAGCTTGCCAAACAAATGCAGCATTACAGCACGGTTTTAAACAGGTGACATTTACAGTGACTCATTTAAATGACTGCTGGATCTTCATGTTTACTGGGAAGCCCACATTAGAACAGGTAGAGCATGACACAGGGACTGAGGTCGCAGTGAACCTGTGACTACACGCAGGTGGGTCACATCGCTGATGAACTGATACCAGGATTTATGGACTTTAGACAGTCCAGGGGAGAGCAGCCAAGGCAGTTGTTGCACGGTGAGTGATGACTTGTGTCCTGATGCCTGAGTTCTTCTCCTGCCTCGGGGCTGGTGCAGGTGGTTTGAGGCAGGCCTTGGATTTCCCAGAATCCACTGTGAAAGGAATGGCATTAATAGTTTCCATCGACTGCAAAGCCTTTAAACCATTTGCTTACGAAAATAAAATGAATCATAAAAAAACAAAATTGTACTTCCGTACCGGCTTCAACATAAATATGTTTATTTATCTATTTGTTTGTCTGTCAGATTATTTGTTGCTATTGTCAGCAGAAGCCTACCGGTTTTTGAAGGAAATTTTTTTTTTGTTTGAGAGAAGCAGAAGCACAGTGTTGATGTGAACGCCATCCCTCTAAATGACGCTCTGTGTGTTTGGCTCCCTAATGGATGTAGGCTAAAGCGTTAATGAATAGAAACCTGAAAAATGGCTTTATCTGGAAAGGTCTTAGGACAGCTGTAAATGAAACGCTCACACTGATCACATTAATCTGTGTCATGACCGAGGGAAGGACCTCATATGACCATCTCTCTCTCTCTCTCTCTCCCTCTCTCTCTCTCTCTCTCTCTCTCTCTGTAGACATAGGCCTGAGAGGCTTACAGCCAGAGCAATGAGGTGAGTGAAAGAAAATGAAGGGCATTTCTGCTGCAGTCGGGCTTGATAAATACTAAAAGCGCATTGGGCGATTAATCCATACTTCATCATGCTGGTCCTTCGTGAGATTCCGTTTGCATTCACCCTGACGTCTTAGAGAAATGTGATTGTACTTGTCACACACCGCAATTCCGTCAAGTCAGATTCCTTTGAATTCAAGAGCAGCTGTGCTTCCCTTTCCAGTTTTATGCTGTTTGTTTTGGCGGCAGAAGAATTACATTCCTACTGAAATATCTGATATCCAACAGAGGAAAGTACAGACAAAATATACATGTTACAGAGGGTTTCTTCTTCTTCTTCTTTTTCTTCTTCTTCTTCTTCTTCTTCTTCTTCTTCTTCTTCTTCTTCTTCTTCGTCTAGGAATTGCTTGTGAACAACTCTCGTAAGATCAGGTACTAATCTCACATGTGCGGACACTACCAGGAGAAAAAAACAACAACCAACTTGTAAATGGACCATAACAAAAGAAGCCAGAGCGATATATCAATGCTATGTCTCTAATGATGACGTTTAGTACCTGAATAACTGAGTGAATGTGTCATTTAAAACAATGCTGTCCCACTGTGACATTTATTAGAGCTGTGAGAGCTAAGGCTATGTATATGAGTATGATCTTGGTTGTCACTCAAACCATGCTGCTTGTCAGTGGGAGATGTCTCCTCCTGTCTGTTCACCCATCAAATCCTGTGTGTGCGTGTTGATTAAGACAGCAGGTGGGGTATGTGAAATTAGTTCTGTTGTGTTAAATGCGAATGTTGAATTAATCTGATAATCTTAGAGAATGGATAAATTCATAATTGCTTTTGAACATACTGCTGTCAGTGTAATTGTTACACGCAACAACAGTATGTAACTGGGGCATATTGGTTTGATTATTCAAGGTAAAGGCAATTTGCTTGCACGTTGCACAATGTTTTTTTTTTTTTTTTATCTCTCATTCATTTTTCTCACAGCTTAGTCTGAGCTGATGCCTTTGTATTTCTGCTCCCCCGGCTCCAATGCTGGCCAGGGAGGGTGTAGGGACAGTGTAAGGAGGGCTTAGGCTACCTCTGAATGCCTCCTATCTCCCAGCTGTGGGGGACTTCTCTCAGAAGCCCTGACAGATTTGTACTGTTCTCCACAGATCCATCCACTACTAACCTGACGTACCTGACTAACCAGTGGGAGTCGGTATTGCAGCAAGGAGAGACAATCCCCTGCTGGCTTCCCACTGCCAATTGTGTCCATATGGAAACCTGGCCAAACCGGAAGCACTGCGGTCAGGGTATAAACCTTAGTCTCGACGGTGGTGGGCCGGTGTCTATTCCACCGGGTCCCCCGAGCGTACTGAACATGTTGAAGTTCGTTACATTCTTCATAACCTTCTAATGTGCTTCGATAATTATATGCAATACACTTGTCAACACAGAAGAAAACAGCTAAAAATCAGAATGCCATATTAATATACTCTGAATACTGACAATCCAAATCTGAGGAGTAAGAAATGAAAGAAATAAAGAAGATGAATGAACAAATGAACAAACAAACCACAGCACAAGATGTGAAGACTGAGAATGGGATTACACGGACAGTCAGCATTGCCATCCAGTGGGCCAGTGGAGAAACAGCTAGTGAGCTGTAGGACAGGAAGACTATATTTACATTAAGCGAATACATACAAATACATTGAAAAAAGAGTAGCGGCCCAAAGCAGACCCCATTATTCTTCCCCTGTACCTCTTTCAGACCTCTATGCTGTGCCTGTATTAATTTATCTTTGAATAATGAGTGATTTCTAGTTAATTTTCTGAACAATCAGAAAATATTTTGCAATAACCTGCAGTAACATGGCAGGTGATACAATGAGAGTAATATCATGTAAATCGAATTTCACACTAATGTTTTTAACTTATGCTATCTAAAACGTTAACACGAAGGTGAACATTATTTATCGGGATCCAGGCGGTTCCTAGATAATACTGGTCCCTGCCGGTAAACAGAGAGATCGTAGATCTGAGGTCGTACAGACAATGTATCATGGCACAATAGCTCCATCTGATGGTTATTTGTGGTGTGAGCATGTCTGCAAAGTAAGTCAGGAGATCTGTTAGTGCTGTTAGGTAAAGGTATTACCACAGCATCACAGTTGTGTTTTCCATTGATGTACAGATTAAGATTACGATTTAGATTGTGCATATGATTTGGAACTACAACACAAAAGAAGTGTTATCCTGAAACCATGATAGAAAGCTCTATCACAGTGCTCTAGGTTAGATATATACCCTTTATTTAAGCATGCAACTAACCACTGGTTTGAAATGATCTTGTGTGCTGTTGTATACTGGCTGTTTGAAGCACTTCAAACATACATATTTTTTGTGCTCCGTGTCTCTGGCAGATTCTTTGAACCACGCCTTTCAGATGCACACTTACTTGAACAGAGAAAAACTAGATTGGCACGCTGCTTAACATCGATGATGGCAGCGGGTATACATATGTGAGTGAGTGAGTGAGAGAGAAAGAGAGAGAGAGAGAGAGACAGACAGACAGAGAGAGAGAGAGAGAGAGAGAGAGAGAGAGAGAGAGAGAGAGAGAGAGAGAGAGAGAAAGAGAGAGAGAGAGAGAGAGAGATGCAGATCTTCCAATATTTGACCAAATTATTGGACACTAGCAAGGTCATTCATGGCCATTCACAGTCAGAATCAGAATTACTTTTTGTCAAATATACCGCATGCATATAAGGAATTTGTTTTGCTGAGTGGTACAATAACAGTCAAGAACTAGACAGCCAGCACTGAAAAAACTTTACAGATGACAAGGACCTGACACTAGTGCAATCAGATGTTGCTGGGCATACGTACATACTTTCATTCAAACAGCAGATGAACAGATAGACAGTAGACTGACAGACACATGTGGGGCATCATACTGATGAACCACAGCACAAAACTCAAACAGTCAGTTTCAGTGTTACTGGTATCTCTCTCTACATTTAACACCTAATGAAAGAACATATGGTTAAGTGTGACTGGGGTGATATAGATATTTGGCTATAAGACAACTACTAAAATGATTTTATCTGAAATTAGCACCCTGTGCAGTATTCCTACCAACAGCTTTCATGAGCTGTTTCCTTCTGCAAAGGGTTACCACTTTTACTTCAATGTTTTTAAGTAGCATAATAATTTATCAGACCATAACAAGCAGGAGAGAGGTCATTTATCACTTATTCCTAACAGATACTCTGAGCAAATGGGCTTAACAATCAACAAGATGTACAAGATTTAATTATTTTCAAACCCATAATCTGTATAGAAGAGTACTGTGCCTTTAATGACAGCCAGTATGGAATTTTGTTTGTTTTAGGACAGTTAGTACATTTAATACAAGAGAATGGATATAGGGAAACTATACTTTTGCCTGCTACATCTGATGAAACACATGACAAAATGTACAGTGCCCTCTACTGCTTGGAATGCTCTTGAACTGACATAAGGAGGCCTTGTCCAGTCAATGCTGACAGCCTCCAGACCAAATCCAATTAGTGACAATAGGCATTTGTCACGCCATTGCTGGGCTAAGTAGCTCCAGTATCCAAGGCGTGGTATGTAATTTTAGGTACTAGCACAGGTGACCTGAACCAAAAATAAATCCAAGTAATGAAGGCATTCCAATGTGTCACTCTTCATATATGAGATTGGCAAGGCATACATGCATCTTACTACAGCAGATGTACAATAAACATGCATTTTACCAGTTAGTCTTTTTTATTGTACCTGAGCTGTATGCTGGAATGTGTAAACTATTCTCTAAATCTATTTCCAGTTTGAGATTCATGATCATTTATGCTTCAGTGACAGTGCTGTCCCATTAAAAAATGTGATGCAATAGGCCTTTAGTGGCAAACACAGGGCAGATAGAGCTTTACCAGGATTGGCCAGTTACCAAAGAGTCATCCTACATTACCCCAAAGTGGTGTGGAGTTAAAACTGCCCCTGTGCTCTGGGATAACCTCAACAATCCTCTCCCATCTTCTCTCTCTCAAGGTTACATATGTTAGACGGTAAGCCCTCTGAAACAAAAGCGTACAGCATTTAACCGTAATTTTGTATTTTATTTTGTGCGCTCGGAGGACAAGTAGCGAGAATATGTTGACTCTATGTTTCTCAGAATTTATTTGAATAACGTGGCACTAGAAAACACAGAGTGAGGTCAGTAATGCTCTTAGACAGAGACAGACATGCATAGCGATGAAGGTCACCTCTCAAATCCTCTATTTGTTAGTCACAGATATATAGATAGACATTTGACTGGGAAATGAAAAATGGTTAGGATCTGTTAGGACAAACATTCGGGCAAGAAAAAAAAACCCCAGCTAGGAGAATAACTCCATTTTTTAAATATAGAGCCAAGAGCAGATATTTCAAAGGGTCAAAGTCAGAGTACATTAAAATTCAAGACACCCTTTCTCTATGGAAGGGAGGAAAGTAAAGGACAAAAGTGAAAGGAGGCTTTGTGGTGAGGAAAAGACTCAAATGTCCCCATTTGGCACTGACCTCTCAAGGCAGGCTTACTGAAATGGAGAAATCAGGTGATGTGTATTGAGCTCAGTGAACCACAATCAAACCACAATCAAAGAAGGCCAATGAATGAAACAGTGGACAAAGTAAAAAGATGAGGAACCAATCTGATCCTGAGCCATTAAACAGAGGATCATCAGGAGATCAACTCTAGGATAATCCACAGGTTGGATGACCTGCAAAGATTCACAGGCCTGCTCTACAAGACGGATAACTTGTGGCCATTAAAGTAAAAAGGAATTCGGGGAAAGGATAGATTGCACAATAAGAAGGTTTAGAGGAGAAATGGGAAGAATAGTGAGAGGAAGAGGAAGATGAAAGATGGGGTTGTGAGAACTGTGTGTGTGTGTGTTTGTGGGGGGGGGGGCAGAATGAGAGTGGAGGAGGAAGGGTTAGGGAATTGGTGTGTGACGTCAGCAGCTTGGTGGATTGAAGTGTTGTGTCCTGCTGAGTTTAATCCATGCCGATTAAGGAACAGAAAGCAGGCACCGGTGCAAGTGTTGTGGGGTAGAGAGAGGTAACACAGTTAGAAGTAGGACAAGCTTTTTTTATGCGTCAAAAACAATTTGGACATATAAAAAGAAAAGAGCCAAATCAAACTGGGACCAGAACTGGCGTCGAAACCGGGAGCAGGTGAAACATTCCTGAAGCAGGTACTGAAGAATTCAAAGAAGGGATAATATTTGGTAGAAGTCTTCTCACCTTGGACATTCCGTTCAGTCTTTTCTTACCCCCCTTTTCCCTCCCCTCCATCTAATTTCAACGTTTTTATAGACAACTGGTATTTTGTGCTTGTTCAAAATGCCAACCAACGGGATAAGCAAAGCCCTAAAGCTTCAGTTTGGACTCATCAACCATGAGAATCGTTACCTAACTGCTGAGGCCTTTGGCTTCAAGGTAAATGCATCAGGCTCCAGTATGAAGAAGAAGCAGATTTGGACCTTGGAGCAAGATGACCAGGAAAGTCAGGTAGTTTTCCTGCGGAGTCACCTAGGGCGTTACCTGGCCTCCGATAAGGATGGCAAGGTAGGTTGTGAGGCAGAGGAGCCAGATTCTGATTGCCGTTTCCTAATCGTGGCCCAGTCAGACGGGCGTTGGGCTTTGCAGTCTGAGCCATACCAGCGCTACTTTGGTGGCTCGGCTGATTACCTGTCCTGCTTTGCTCAAACCATTGGAGAGTCAGAGCTCTGGGCTGTCCACCTGGCCCTCCATCCACAAGCCAACCTGCTCAGCGTGGCTCGCAAACGCTATGCTCACTTGTCTGCTCCAGATGGCGAGATCTCTGTGGATAGCAACATCCCCTGGGGAGTGGACTCCCTGGTCACCCTGGTGTACCTAGATGGGAAGTACTGTCTGAAGACATGTGATAGTCGATTTCTCAGTAATGATGGCAAGCTGTTGAAGGGGAACAGTCCCAATACCGGGTTCACTCTGGAACTTAGGTCTGGAAAGCTGGCCTTTAAGGACTCTGAAGGCAAGTACCTCACACCTATGGGTCCCACAGGCACCTTGAAGTCTGGCAGATGTTCCAAGCCTGGCAAAGACGAATTGTTTGAACTGGAAGAGAGCCATCCACAAGCGATCTTCCAGGCAGCCAACAAAAGATTTGTTTCCATTCGTCAAGGTAAGCAACTCACTATTTAGCAAATTGGTGCTGAATAAAAATATGATATGGTGGCCAAACAATTTGGTGGCCAGAAGGTGGCATGGCCTGGACATTCCGCTTCATCATATCTTGCGACTTATAAAAGTAATGTTTTCCTTTCTGTGAAAGAGAAAACGAATGAACTGATGTGTGATAATTGTGTAGTTTTAACTGGGCTAAAAATGCAGCAAGAAAAGAGGACAGAGCAAAAAATATCATGAATAAATGCAAGTCTGATTAGATTACATAGTTTACATTCAAGAGTAAGCCTTTTTTTCACAAGGTACAAGTTTGTGCTAATGCAAATTCCAGGTCGGCTCTACATAGCTCTCGAATTAATGGAATATCAGAGCATAACATAATGCTGCCACTATTCTTTTTGTAATGCTTTAATATTAGGCTGTTGACATGGTGCTTCACAGAATAAGCTTTCAACAGGCCTCAGAAGGTCTCCTTTTGTGAGTGTGAAAAATATTGCAAGAAGCATTCTGTATTCACTCATTTGCAACTCAGTAGCATTGAGTTCATGTGTCTGCACTTGAATGGGTGACACTGCGGTGGTTAGGCTGAGGATTACAGACCACAGAGTGACCGCCTGTGTCTTCACCCATTCACCTTATACCTCCGATTAAGGCTGCTAAGAATATTATCAATGTTAAGTAACAGAAAAG
Organism: Chanos chanos; assembly: GCF_902362185.1. Lineage (NCBI taxonomy): Eukaryota > Metazoa > Chordata > Actinopteri > Gonorynchiformes > Chanidae > Chanos > Chanos chanos. Next base: position 14,316,287 of record NC_044507.1, read on the forward strand.
GCCAAATGACTGTACTACCGCTGTGAATTAAAATATATTTGTGAAAAACAGGAAAAAGAAGAGTGCCACACAATGGGGTTAATTAAAGTGAAGAACAAACCCTTCATTTCTATTCATGGTTATCTGGACAAACATTCACAGCTTTTTTTATGAGAAGTAATGAGGTTAATGGGCTTTGTCGTTTTCTTTCTCCCTCAAGATTAAAGGAGTTACAGATGACTTCGGCCAGACGTGTCCCCGTGCCTTAGCTTAATTACTATCAATAAGCCAACAGGATTGTTGCTATTCATAGAACAGGAACCTTGGTTCGGGCGTTACTTTCTGAATGAGAGTGCGGCATCTGATTTTCAGGTGGAGGGGAAAAAAAGGGTTTTGACTATGGAAGGTTGAATTCTGTTTGCTCAGGTTGGTCGAATCTGGATGAACTGAAGTGGAGGCAGTGGCACAGAAAGATCAGTTACTCAATACATCTCAACTTGTCAGACTGTGGCAGACACATGATTGCATATATTGTTCTGATTGCGGGAAATGGGTTTGGGGGCAGGCAGCTGTGCTTTGAAGAAAGGAGAACAAGAGTGTGTGTGTGTGAGTGTGTTTGTGAGTGTGTGTGTTTGTGTGTGTGTGTGTGTGTGTGAGTGTGTGTGTGAGTGTGTGCGTGTGTGTGTGTCTGTGTGTGTGTGTGTCTGTGTGTCTGTGTGTGTGTGTGTGTGTGTGAGTGTGTGTGTGAGTGTGTGCGTGTGTGTGTGTCTGTGTGTGTGTGTGTTTGTGTGTCTGTGTGTGTGTGTGTGTGTGAGTGCGTGTTTGTCAGAGAGAGAGAGTACTTTGTTTTTACTCTTTTCGTAGATTTGTTTCTTAATGGAGCATGTCAGGACAGTGATATAACCAGGACTTTGGCACATTCAAATATGTGCAAATCTTTGCTTGCATCCTGTCATGATAGGTGCAATTTCTTAACACAACAGCATAGTGGTATAGTGCCATGTCTTTGCATGGTACCTTGTTTTGCAACTGATTTCATAACTGTTATGGTAACTGAGAGCTGTTGAGGGGAAGCTGAATTATGTCTTTCAGTTGTTGTATTGTGTTTGACATACTTTGTGTACAACTAAATAATTGGGGGGTTTTTTGGAACAGAACAGTAAAATGTTTGTTGTTGTTTGGGCATGCAGGACTATCAAGTACTGCTGCTGCATTAAACATTACTGGCAAACAGAGACATAACATTTTTCACTTTGAAAGCAGATGCTAAACACAAATATTTATCTCATTTCCTATGTGAAAACTTAAGCAAAGTTTGTGTATGGGGGTGCAGTGAGTTTACTGACTTAATGACATTTTGCTCAGCTTTGTAACTTCAGAGCTCGATTTTTTTTCTTCTTCTAATTTTTTTTTCATGAGACAAGGCATTCAAAGCTGCTTAGTGGGCCCTTCCATGGAGATTTGGATTGCTTCAGCAAGGGAATTACTGCAAGCAAATGAGAAGGATGGTTGAAGGAGTGTGTGTGTGTCTGCGTGTGTGTGTCTGTGTGTGTGTGTGCGCGCGCGTGTGTGTCTGTGTGTGTGTGGGGGGGATTATGCCAGTAAAAGGTTTACGAGAAAGGTTGAGAGATATTTTTGAGTCATCTCATGTGAAGTCTACCATACACAACCACAACCTTGGAAAACAATAATTAAGGACAGTGGCTACAAGATCAACCCTGTTTTAAAGACTGTTGATCAATATACTATGATCTATTAGGTCTAAAGTAGCATTCAGGAGGATAAGAACTAGAACATTCCTGGAATTAGCTCTTAATCTTAAATCAGTGACTGCCTTCAGAGCACTATGGTTTGATGTGAACCTTATTTAGATTTTTTTCTTTCAATTTTGATATCTTTGCCTAAGAAGTTATTGAAAAGAGTAGGTTGAATATTTCTCAGAAGAGACTCTGGCCAGAATATCATTTATATTTATTACTCATATTATTCATGAATAGATGTAAAACTACAACTGGAACATCAGAAAATAATCACTATTTCTAAAGAAACAAACATTATCAAGACCACAAACATCTTCAAAAAAGGCTGTTTGAACTAGATCTCACGAGCAGAGAGAGAATTTCTTCTGCCCTGTGATGTTCAGATTTATTCATTAGGATGAAACATCTGCCCCTAAAGTGCACACTATTTTAGAGGAGTATTTTTAAATTAAAAGCTGCATTCCAAGGTTATTTTTCTTGATATAAGTAATCAGAGCAAAAACGGCCTTGTCTTTTTGATATAAATGTTGAAAAGGCAAATTCAGTATTCGCAAAAATATTCAAATAATCATTTAGCATATGCCTAGTACTGAACAATGGATGAATTAATAAATAATTAATCGATTTTTAATGTGTTGGAGACTGGTCCCTTAAAATCTTTGAAGCAGTAAGTCAGACTCCATAATAGGAACAAAGACAGTATGGAGGAAGGAACAGCTCTTTACAGGTAAAGGCCTTTCCTTTCGTTATGTCTTCTCGGCTCTTCTCTGGTTTCCTAGGACTCTCTGAACAAAGCTATGCGGTTAGGGTTGTAGAAAATGAAGAACTGTTTTTAATATAATGGATTTAATCCATTTACAGCCTTAAAGGTCAGACAAATGTTGCCATAATCTCCCTGCGATTTAATGTACTGCCACTGTAGGGAGAAAACACAGGTGTAATATATTCACTTACTTTTTCTCAAAAGTGATAGTGTATAGTTTTGTTCAGAACTAACTATACTGCCATTGAATATGCCAGAAAGCAAAGTTGCGAAAGTATGTCTTTTAGGTATGACTTTTCAAAAACACAAAAACTATAGGTGTCTGAGATGATAAAAAGTTATACTGGTAATGAGAGAGAATTTTCTAAAGAAGCAATGAAAAAATACAGATGCATTTTGACCCTGTGTTGACAGCAGCTTTCCCCAAGCTCATCCTCACAGTGGGATGTCTCTGGTTCAGGTCAAGGGTAATGCACAGTATTATCAGAACCAACACCTTGCCAAGAACTGCATGGCATAGCACACACAGTGAATCACCTTTATAAGTTACATCAAATTTTCATAAAGTGCATAATTAAGATGAAATGCATAATAAACCAATTATTCAGATGACAATAAATGTCTTGCCATCTTGTTTACTGAACTGTCTGCTGCCAGCAGAACTTGAGTTGTTTTATATTTATGAGTACCTCTATATCTGTAAATATATGACTATGGCTGACAATTGTGGAACCAATGCATGTGTGTCTGATTAGGGCTAATAGTTCCTACTGTGTAATTTGATCACTGCACTAAAATGTCTTGGCTCTCTTTTTGTGCACCGTCTCACATTCAGTTCCCTGTACTTGCAGGTGTGAGTATATCTGCTAATCAGGACATAGAAACAGACATGGAGACTTTTCAAATGGAAATTGACAAGGAGACCAAGAAATGCATGTTCAGGACTAATGCAGGCAATTACTGGACGCTCGTCTCTCATGGAGGGATCCAATCCACGGCCACAGAAGTGTGAGGCGATAGACTCTTCTTTAGTAGTCACTCGGTGCACGTTTTCAGTTTGTGATAACACGTCTGTTGCCTCAGTCACCTTTTATTGCCACTAACTGTACTTCTGTTCCTTATGCCACCAGAGAGCCAAACACAATGTTTGACATTGAATGGCTTGGCCGAAGAGTTGCTTTGAAGGCAAGTAATGGGAAATACGTCTGCACCAAGAAAAATGGCCAATTAGCAGCTGTCAGTGACTCCGTGGGTGAGTGTGCCCGGGTCTTGACTTCCTCACTCCAGCTTCATACATGTGACAGTAATTGAACCATTCAAAAACATGATGATTTTTGTCTGTATTTCTGTCTTTAGGAGATGACGAGCAGTTCTTGCTCAAACTGATCAACCGGCCTATCCTGATTCTACGTGGAGAGAATGGTTTTGTGTGTCATCACAAAAACTCAAACACACTCGATGCCAACCGCTCCATCTACGACATATTCTCACTGCTCTTCAGTGATGGCGCGTACCAGATAAAATGTCAGTACTTGTGAGGCTGGTTTTACCTCTGGCTTTAGGCTGAAACATAAATATTTTCATTTTAAGATTTCAGAGGCAAGATACTGCACTCATATGACATTTAAGGGATCAAAGAAGTGCATGATCATCATCAGCTAAAATAAATGATAAAACATCATTCAGGGAATACTTACTCTTTGTTATGCGGATGCTATGCCGGTCCAGAAGTTACTCAACGTTGAATTTCTCTTTCCAGGTGCAAACGGAAAGTTCTGGTACGTTGCTGGCAGTGGTCTGGTGTGCACAGATGGGGAAAAGCCAGAGGACTTCTTCCTAGAGTTTCTGGAACATGGACGAGTTGCCATCAAGGGTAAAAATGGCAAATACCTCTGTGGGGACAAGGGTGGCACACTGAAGGGTGATGCTGTCAAAGTGGATGTCTCCTCACTCTGGGAGTATTGAGTCCCGTCATCAAGCCTGGATTGGTTATGGTTTATGCAGTGGAAGCTAACTGCATTCCATGGCAGCAGTTACAAGCAGCAGAAGTGCATAAACTGTTTGGGGAGCAAAAAAAAAAGCACACAAATTTGTAGCTGCTCAATTTTGGCTTTTTTAAAGTTGTTTTGTTTTTGCAAAAAGTGAAATAATAGTATTGTTACTGTTTTGTTTCTAATTACCACTCCACTGAGAAAGAACGCAACTTAGCGATTTTGGTTTAGAACTGTGAAACTGAATAACTCTCGTGAGTAGTCACTTAACAGAGAGACTCTGGTCATGAATGCTGAAGCCACAAAGTACAGTCTTCCAATACCAAGATTCTTAGTTCAATTACAGTTACAGCCAGTCAGTGTAAAGAAGGAGAAAATATACTCCCGATAACTTTTTTTTTTAAATCTCAAGTTTCATAAACGTGTTGTTAAATTGTTCCGTTCACATATGTACAAAATCTTTGCATGCTTGCAGTTGTTTTATCATGAGGGAAACATAACACACCAAAAAACACTGGAGAAGTAGGCAGCCAACAATGTTTGTGATGCATTTGATAATATTTCAGCTACCCATAATTTGTTTAAAATCAAATCTTAATGGCCAAAAATAATATATTGAAAGCAACTCCCTAAAGGGATGACCACAACAGTAACAGAGTTTTGAACTGTTTCCTTTCAGGGAGATCTAGTGTTCTTGTGGTGTCCTGTCAAGGAGCCTTAAAAATCTCATAAAATGTCTTCAAAAATTGGAAGTTGTCCGCACTGCTGTTCGACCACTTCTGTTTATTTTGATGAAAAGCCAATGAATATGTTTAATGATGACACAAGGTTACACAAAGGCCTGTATTGTTGAGTGTGAGTGTGTGTTTCTCTTTTTGTTAATTCTCTTTATTTGATTAAAGTTCTGGTAACCTTGGACACATAATGCCTGCATGTCTTTACTCAAACTCTTGCAAAGTGAGCAAAACATTATAATGTGCTTCTCATGACAATGCCAGTGCATTGTGCTGATTGTGCTAACATGAAGATTAGATCAAACACTATACATTACTAGACATTTAGAAAGTTCATCACAAGCATAAACGAAAATAACCACATTTACCATCAGCCTACTTGGCATCTGCCTCCAGTAGCCTATGTGAGAGGAGTTGTAACAGACAGTGGACCTTGATCTACACTTTAAACATATCGGTCTGTCCATATATGAAAGCAAGCAAACATCATCACGGTTTTATTTCATTAAATGTATCAAACTGTGACGCCAGTAATAGAAAGTTGTGTTTGTGTCTCTCAAAAAAGTAATTTATGTGCTTTATTCCAAGGCGATATCGGTTCAGCTTGCAAACGAGAACATAAAACTACATTTTCCATGATGCAACAGAAAGCAACGCGCACAATGGCGTAAAACACTTAACCAATGAAAATGCGGCGCTCACTCAGGTGCAGATTTAAACAAGACGTTGACGGTTCGTTGTCAGTGCTAGTTGGGTTATCGAATAACATTTTCGTACTGCCGATCTGGAACATTTGGCAAACTGTATTTTTATTTCTAAACATGGATCCGCTAAACGAAGAGCACACAAAAATGTACTTTTATCACAACAGATTAGCAACATTTTCGGGTTGGCCATTTGATGAGGACTGCGCCTGCACTTCTGAAAATGTGAGTGAAACTAGCACGATTCTATTGTCGTTAACTTCGCTAGGTGTGCTAATATCACTTTTAGTTCACAAACACAGTTATTTCTCACGTAAACAAATTTTTGTTTGGATCTTAAGTTTAAAGTTGGCAAACTTTAAAATTCTGGTTGTCGTTTAACTAACCAGCGGGCATGGTGCGTTTATCCGAGTTAGCTAGATTCAGGGGTGTACAAATGAAGGCTATTTGTTATGACTATTAAACCGAACGAAGGGTAGTTAACCTAATTAGTTGTGGGCTAAGTTAGGTGTTTTATTTTTTGTTAGCTGGACTAGCGTATCTCTGAAGCTTTAGCTTTACCAGCTAATTCATTCAGAAATAAACAAAACCTCAAAATGAATTTCCTTTTGATTGCTACGGTACTTCCAGATGGCCAGAGCTGGTTTTATTCACACCCCCTCCGACAACAGCCCCGATGTGGCCCAGTGTTTTTTCTGCTATAAGGAGTTGGAGGGCTGGGAGCCTGAAGACGATCCTATGTGAGTTAACCAAGTTTCATCCTGATTGTTTTGCAGGCCCTACAAAAACGTTTCGGACGAGCATTATCTAGACAGTTGACACTATAACTCATGCTGACGAGAACAAGAACACAGTGAGCTAACTTTCCCATTGCTATATTGCTGAGAGCTAAAGACCATCTCGACCATCTGTTTAGATGTGGCACTTGAACATAGTCTGAAATTGTGGCGTTAGTATTGAAGGATGAAGACATGAATTGATCTATACTTGATCTGATGTTTTTCCTTTCTTTCCTTTCAGGAAAGAACACAAGGCTCACTCTCCAGCTTGTAATTTTGTGTTGCTTCAGAAGTCTGTGGAGGATCTTACAGTGGAAGAGATTCTCAAGTTACAGAAAGACAGACAAAAGTTTCTCATTGTGAGTAAAAATGTCAAAGGCATTACAGAATTTATATCGTTGAGACAGCAGACACACTTAGAAAAGTGACATTGAGAATGAAATGCAAATTTGAATGGCAATAAATTCAGAAATATGTTTTACCAGTTTGCAGGTGATTTGATGTCAAAGAAAAGTTTATGTGCTTTATCCTGTTTCTTACATTTTGATGGTCGTGTATTCGCTGTTTGGTATTATAACACTTCAGTGTGTGTTTTTTTAATAGACTTTTACATAATGGCAGTCTTCTCTGTTCTCTATATCACTTCTCCCATTTATGTGCCCAAATGGATGTTCCGTGTTGGGCACAAGGGGCAGTCTGGAGTCAGATTCTGAGTTGATGTCTTTGAAATGTAATACTGGAGTTGTGTGAATTAGGCTAATTCTGCTCCTAGGGCAACGTGTTTAAACCAAGACTGAATATAACAGACTTCAGTTTCTCTGCCCTTTCATATGGAATCACAGGGCCTTAACCTCCAGACACCACTTCTGAATAACGGAATCCTTCTTCAGTAGAAATAGAGTAGAAAATTTTAAAACTAAAACTTGGTTAAAAATTAATTTTATATGGAGATTTACCCCCCCCCCCCCCCCCCCCCAAGGCTTATCTATCTGCCATAGTGTGACCCACAGGTTTGGTAGGACTATGCACGATGGAATATGGGACCGTGTTACTTCCTGCTGTTTTGCTTTACAGTAAGATCAGTTGCCGTGTTTGTCTGTTGTGGAGTTGTGTGGATTTGTCAAAAAGTACAGGAGGAAGAAAGAACAGTCATCTAACAGTCAGAACTTCATTAATTTACAGCCGGCCTTTTTTTTTTTAGCCTTGATGTAAAGCCAGAGTGGTAATTAGACTTTTTATATTCTGGAACACTTTTAAAACCTTCTGGGACATCAATCTGGAGCATAGAACATTCACATTGTGCAGTTTAATTTCAGCCAGTATGTCTTGCCACCACTTTCAAGGTGATAAAAGACCCCCCCACCCAATTCTCCTCTGATTCAGGCCCACTGGCCCTGCCTCATACATGCCATCAAAGACAGGCATAAAAAGTGGTCCGCTCAGAGGGGAGACATTGTTCATCTATATCCGAGGAGCTTGGCTTTCAGTTCAAAAAAGGGCTTTTCAAGTAAATTAATACTTAATGATTTAAAGGTTCTTTCAAATTTTCTCTAATTTTGACCATTTGTTGCTTTCCTGCTGATGTTAAGACACTTAGTTTGAGTTTTTACTCAATTAGAGCTGAGAGAAAAAAGAGCTGACTCGGTCTTATTACGGATGTGTGTATCCCTTGTCATTTCTGATACACGTAGTGCCTTATCTTAGCAGTTTTCTCGCAGCCATACTGCAGGGTTTGGACAAACAACATCACCTCAGTGGTGCCATACACTTACATTTTTGGAGTGACGGACCATGGCGTCCAGATGGAAAATCATTGCCTTTTCTTTTTTATAATTAGAGACATTGCAGGCTCTGTATGTCCATGTAAAAAATGAGAACCCTTTCCCCCCCCCCCACATTTCCTGAGTGAAAGAACTGAAAATGAGAACAAGGGAAAGAAAGTGTGTGAGAATTTCCCTGAGACATCACGAGTATGGTGCTCTCAAGGATAGACCACATATTTGAATCTCTTCCTCTGGAATGGGGCTTTTCATGGAAACTTTTGCGGTATAAGAACAGGATTTATCCAATAACATTTGCTCTCCCCCCTCTCTATAAGACTACGTGATGTGAAATTGGCTCTCACAGCGTGGTCTAATAAAATGTTTCCATGTTTTAAATGCTTTTTCTGGAGGGCAAAAAATGATGACTGTCTTTAAACTTAGGTCCATAATGAGCTGTGTAATGATGCTCTCTATATCTAAGCTGTATGCACAGATTTATGACGTTATTTTATGTGCAACTCCTTTTCCTCCATTTAGAAAAAAACCTGCAATCAAGTAATTGAGAAGTTCGAGGAAGCTGCCAAGTCAAGAAGAGGCGATATCATCAAAATTGCTATGGAGGGATAAGTGTTTATATGTATTAAAATGTACTCTGTCGGGGTGTTTAGCCATACGTTGTATCTTCTCTCCTGTCCTTTGTGGCGCCAACAGTAAACTGTCATGCTTCCTCTTCAGTTATGAATGTTGCTTTGTGCTTTGTTGTCATGGCAACTATACGTTCTTTTTGTGAGTTGTCATGTCATTTACTTTCATGCTGACCCTTCATAATGAATGCAAATGAATATTTCTGTCTGATTCAGAGGGCTAATTCTATTCTGCGTATTATGTACCATTCTCTGCCTTGTAATGTGTTTATAAGATCCTTTGTGATGCGGCATTCTTAGGCTCCCCCCCTGAGTGAGGTGGTATATACATGTGTTACTTGCCAAAATAGGACTTTTCTTTTCACTGTGGTTGTTAAATCTAACAGTAGATCCACTCTGTTTCTTCATAGGTGGTTCTTTTTTTAATTAGCACAATAACTCAGTTCTGTGTGTTCTTGGGTTGCGCTGTGTCCACCAGTCTAACTGTCCTTTGAACATTTATTTAAAGGTTAAGCCAGCATTTAGCGTTTTTTTTTTTGTTTGTTTGTATTTTCTAATTCTGTGGTGAAAAACTTAGGTCCATTCAGATACTCTTACCAATTTGGGAATACCTGTTATGTCATCTCATGTCTGTGAACAGAACTTGAAATCTGGGATTCATGTTCTTCAAATGGGCTGAAGCACAATGTTTTACTAATCAGTTTGTTTGATCTCTGACTTTGTTTCAATAAATGTATATAATTTCTGCTCTTAAATGTAGTCTTTGTCTCACTTAGGTTTTTTTCTCCCCACCTTCACCCTTAAAATCTGTCGGATCGTGTGTAGAACTGCTGCAGTAGAAAGTATATATTACGTAATAAATATTTAAACGCTTAAATCATTATTTTGTTTAACCCAGATACTATATACTTGTAAGTGTTAGAGTTCCAACTGCGCAAATGAATAGGTGTTTTGGTTGATGTTAAACAGTTGAAGTCCCCATCAATTTTTATCAACAAGACTGTGCATGACAGTCCTTTTTGTTTTCTTCTTCTTCCTAACGTTGGAATAAAATTATTGAAGGTCACGTTAATTTAGCACATAATTTGTGTTCGTGTGTGATTTAGTTACCTGGGCTGGTCAGTGAAGAGGTGGGCATTTGCGCCTTTTGCTCAGCTGGGGGACGGGTAAAGGAAACAACTGGTTTGAAATGTCCTCACGTTTGGACAAGACCTGATGAAAAACTTGAAAATGATGCTTGTACATCTCGTGGTGAGGCAGAATTTCTTACAGCACAAGCGCGCGGTTGCTGCGGTCCATAGCGAACAGAACTGAGCCCACTCCAACGCTCGGACAGAATTGAGGCACTATTAAACAACGCTGGGGAAATGTGCATACCGATCAATAAAATGAGCTTCGGAACAATAGTGATTGCCGCGGGCTTATGTGGATTACTAAGTTTTACTTTACTTGCCGTTGCAATCGGAAGCGACTACTGGTACATAATTGAGGTAGATCCCGCAAACCACACGACTTCGGAGGACAGGAATTCCCACTCTGGATTGTGGAGAATATACGAAGGTATTGAACCGTCTTGGCCGCAACGGTCAGGCACTTTTTGATTGGGAAATGGGTTCTGTCTATTAGGAGATATTGGTAAAACTCTTAAACTATTATATATGTTGAATATTTTCGACATTGTGTTGTATATTTTATAGGCTACCACATGCTGAACGGTGATTAGACTATTTCAGAGAATGGCATGCACGAACAGTGTTGAATTTTGGAATTAGTCTACATAGGAACAAAGGATTTATGTTTCCATATTCCAGTTCTGATGACTCTTGAATCTGCTTCATGGTACTAATTATATTTGGTGAACCTGGAAAAAAACCCCACCTGCATCATATGTTCAGGCTTAGTATTAAGATGCCTTCTCTATCATTCCTAACAGAGTCGTAACCACTACACGTAGGCTAATGGACCCCTGCTGCGTTCATGCTCCCAGGGAACATTAAAAGCTTACTCATGATGAATTACTAAGGGTGCAACTAAACAGAGCCATAAAATCCCTCTGTTTCACCAAGGTGCCAGAAGTAGCCTAAAAACTGCGAACATAGATCTACTATGTTTCTATAATTTGAAGGGGAGGGGGGGGGGGGGGGGGGGTTAAGTTTGTAAGTGCTTCTCAGACCTCAGTTTAACGTTGTACCCGCTGCCTCACTCCCTGGCTCTTTTAAGTTTCCCCCTAGGGAGGTGAATGGAACTAAATATTCTCACATGACCGCACACACACACGTACAGATCACTATGTCAAGTATCGGCTCCTCAGTGCCGTTAACGAACAATTGTTGAATATTTTATTCCAAGTATATTTTCAAGCAACTACTGACACATTGGTAAATATCCATCCTATGTCATTAATAGCAAATAGGGCGAGGGTAACAGGGGTGGAAGTAACAAAAACTAATTGATGAAAATCAAGCTGAAAGCGAAAATACACACGAATTAAAAATGGAGTCGGAAAAAAATCCATGTGAAATGAGAATTTGTGTGATGGATCGTCATTCCATTTGATAAATTCAAAGATTATTTGATTAAAAACGACAAGATTTCAAAGAACACGAGTCACAGTTTATAATTCATCACCATATTTTTTGTATCCATCATTTATCATTTGCACCACAAAACTACGATGTCATTAAAAGTGGTCTCGCACAGGGCTAGAGGTAACAATATTCTTTGAAAAACAGCTGACGTAAACACACATGAATTCAGAACTAAAGTGGAATATTGTGAAGTGATTTGATAAAAATAATTTATCTTGTAATGTTGTAACTTTTGTTACCTATGCCCCATTTATTGTTTAACTTAATGTTTATTATTTGTGGGGAAAAAAGCACAATTAATAGTATTGTAACGATGGGTGGGCAGAGGGGTGAGTAACCAGACTTGATGGTAGTCTTCACATGGAAATAGCTCTTTATTGGTAGCGTTATAGATACTAACAAGGAGATGGTACACAGTGCTGTAAAGATAATGGTTAGACATGCACACAATGGGGAAACACATGAGGCATAACTATTCTGACAATGAAACATGATGACGTTAAAATGCATTCACGTCACACCACCCAAACGGGGAGTCTACACATTACAGTTTACTAAATGAGACACTTGTAACAAAAAGGCTTTAAGAAGAGTCCTCTGTGGACTCTGCTGTCCTTTCGGGTTGCTGTTACCACAGCACGTCTCCCCCCCCCCCCGTCCACCTGACATGCTTCCAGCTGCCAACAACAATTGCCTCGCAGGGCTGCCACCTGGCCTTTGCAATCCTTGAAGTTCAGGTGCATGAGGCAGGTCGGTCTGGAGGGTGAAACTGGTTATGTACAACAGTAGGTAGGGTCGGATGTGGTGTAACTCGTCCACCAGTGCCAACAGGTCTCAGCAGGTGATGTAGCGTTTGCTTTCTGCTTTGCTGAAGTGGTGGTTCTAGTTTGGCCCCACTCTCTCCTGCTCCCCCTTGACCTGGGAGAGGACCACTCCAAAACCCACACTGCTGGCATCACTGGCCACGATGAACAGGGTAACTGGAACAAGGAAGGCAAGGACTGGCGCTGTGGTGAGAACCTCCTTCAGCCTCTGAAATCAGCTTCACACTCTGCTAGTCACCAAAACTCTGCTCCTCTGGCAGTCAAGCGATGAAGGGGTGTGGTGATGTTGGCAAAACCGCAGACAAAGCAAAGAAGTAATACCCCAGGCCCAGGAAGCTGGAAAGTTCAGCCTGGGTCTGTGGTTGGACCCAGTCAGAGTCTGTGGCAATGCTGCTGACGTCTGCCACAGGCCCCAGGAACTTCGCTTGATGCTAGAGGCTGGTTGGGTTAGGCTTCAGCCTGGCATCCCTAATGGCAGCAAAGACCTCCCTCAGATTAGAGAATATGCCGTCGGTGGAGGGGAGGTGCATCACAGTGTTATCCTGGGAGATGACACCGTGGCTACAGGGCACACCTTTCAGTACCGTCACCATCAGTCTCTTGACGGTGGTTGGGGCAATGCAGAGACCGAAGGGTATCACCCTGAACTGCCACAACCCCTGGCCTCTCTCATGGAAATTGTCTTTTATGGGTAACATGGTACATCCTTACAAGGGCTTGTGCAGAACCATAAAGACAGTGATGAGACATTCACACAAAAGGGGAAACACATGAGGCGTAATCACTCTTACGATGAAACACAATGATGGTAAAACTCATTCCCATCTAATTACAGTTCATTATATGAAACACTAAATAAAAAGAAAGGAGACACAGCTTTCACAGAGAAAAACTGCGATTTGCACAAGTTTCCAACCCAGCATGTGCTTCTTGGATGGTTAATGCACCAATTCATTTTCAACACCACTGCATTTTCAACACTTCTTTTTTTTTTTTTTATCAAAGAATATTTGCTCTCTCCTCCCTTATGTGACCAACTTAAATGACAATGGTAGTTTGGTAGTATGAATGATAAATGATAAATGGCAGAATATGGTGATGAATTATAAACTGCGGCTCATATTTTCTCAAATCAACACCTTTTTTTTTTTTTTTTTAAATCAAATACCTTTTATTTCAAATTCACCAATTTAGTGGCTATTTACCATTTAATATGCATTTTATTATCTCCATTTTTAATTCACATGTATTTTCACCAGCTTCATATTCTGCAATAATTTTTTGTTTAATACCTCATAGAGGGTGACCATGACAGAATATTATGGTTTTTCTCCATCTTCTTCATCAAAGCAAAAAAAAGAGAAGATGGAGAGTAGAGTCACTATTGGCTATTGTTGCCACATTAAAAGCTGTTTATTCTCCCTAGCATATATTAAATCATTTAATGGGGAAATATTCTATGGTGTATGTGTGTTTATAATGAAAAACATGTTCATATGAGCAAAAAATGATCACTATTGCTATGTGTGCTGTTATCTTATGCATCAAATTGTACCATCTTTAGGAAAAAATGGCAGCTTTCATGATATCTACTCCTTCAACGTCGATACCTCCAATCATACCGAGCGAGAGAAACACCTGTTAAGTGAGTATTCACTAGACAATGTGAGTAAACTTTGCTCAGAGTGATACTCTGTCTATATCCTGTGATTTTAACGCAAGCAATTTAAAGAAAGTCAAGTAAAAAAAATGGGGGCTTACACTAAATTCTCCTGGAGTTAATTAGCTGCTCAGAGTGAACATTCTCATTCACCCTCACTGCAGGGCCACTTGACATTCACCTTTCATAGTTTGATGTGAGAGACAGACATGAGAGCAAGCTTTGTTTTGAATTTGCACTTTTGTTTTATGCACGGACCTTAATCTTTCCTGCAGTTTCATGAATAACTGATTTTTTTTTCTCCATCAATATTGTTAAAGCTCTGCTGTTCTGTCTGTAGACCTACACAGGGTCACAGTCATTCTCCTTCCCCTCAGCCTGGTTCTGCTTGTGTTTGGTGGGATCTGTGGGCTCGCTGGCTCCTTAGCTCGAAGCAAATTTCTTCTGACTGGAACTGCCTCGTACCTACTCATCTGTAGTAAGTAGGCAAAGAGGATATGAGAAGGAATTTGTGTTTTGTGTGGGTTTATGGCACAAAATGTTCTGATTCAGTTATTGAGATGAATTTACAGATGTGTTCATGTTACATTCCACTTTTTTTGGTTCACTCTGTGTTCAACTTTACTCCTGAGGATGGAAGGATTACAGTGATTATACGCAATTACATTTAAGCCTCGCTCAGTCAAATACCAGTCAGTGTCGATATATTTTTAATAAGACATTCAAACTGAATAACTGTATAGACTCTACCAGAGCTGAATCCACCTTCATCTGTTCAGACCTCTGATGTATCATTGGAAAATCTTTAAAAGTCTGGTGATATGATTACTTTTTTGTTTTGGTAGCTAAAAGAACAGATTAGAGCATGTGCGTGTGTTTGTGTGTGTACTCTAGCCTTGTAAACAGTAGAACCAATCAGAAGCAAGCAGCTGGAAGAGACTGTTGCAGGGCTCATGGATTGTTGGTTATTACCAAACAGCCTGTCTGTAAGGAAGCAGATATGTCAGTGGGGATGAGAGTTAACACTCCACCCTCTCCTTTACTGTCTTTGTTGTGATTTTAGCCTGTGGGTTGTATTTAAATGAATGAAATATCTTTTTTCTCTTTTACCACATGGGTTGGTTTTGATGGAGATTTGTGTTTGTTTTGGGTCCTTGTTACTATAACCTAGTCAGATAGGTAACGTGGGACTTGGATACGGATATTCTGTGCCGTGTCATTTTGTCCTGTTCAACAGTATGAATAAGATATGGCAAGACATTAATTGGACAAATTGTTCCTCTATTTAGAACGTTTTGCCCCATTCAAATTTGAATATTTCAGGTGGTAATTGAACTGTGCTGAATCCGTACAATTAGACTGTAAACTCCATTAAACTACACAATAAACAGGTTTAACATGAAATACTTGGACAGGCAGAGCTGTATCAAACCTTAAATAATGAAGAAGCATGTTTACAATCTTTAGACGCCTACATAAATCTGAAATGATGTCGCGTGATGTGAATGCCGTTATATTGTGGGTGTTGGGAGCAGTTTAGCTTGTGGTCAGTATTAGTAAACATAGTCGTGTGAATGAATGCATTACAATTGTTGTAGTGCAATTAAGACTCTGAGGAAAAGTAATGGTTTTGTAGGACGTTCCTCTGTTCTGTAAGGAAAGATCTTCAATACGTGAATAAATACATGCTTTATTTTAGGATTACACTGATGACCAACCAATAGAACAATAATTTCACATTTTCATATGTGGTATAATGACAAATAGTTTTCAACAGCCATTTCTAAGATAATAAACTGTTTCTCACTCTCTCCTCTTCAGTGTGTGGCTCTTTCACTCTCTTTCTCTCTCTCTCTCTCCCTCTCCCTCTCTGTCTCTCTCTCTCTCTCCCTCTCTGTCTCTCTCTCTCTCTCTCTCTCTCTCTCTTCTTTCCTCTCTTGTGAATTGAGATATTATGCAGCTAATATGCTGTAAATTGATTGCAAAATGAGACATGTTTTGCAGACTGAACATTCATAAACATCTGTTTTCCAATTTGGCTCTCTCTGTAAGATTCATTTGGAGAAAATATCTTCTTCTTCCTCCTCTTCTTCGTCTCCTTCTGCAGTATAAGTGAACGCAGACATATTTTTATTGAAATAGTGACCTCACATCTCTTAAGGACATGTGTTAATCCTCCTGTTCTTCAGTGAGTGAGAGAGGCAGAAGATATAGCCAAGACTGCAATTCCGACAAGATCAAACGACTCTTTTCTTGTATTTATTTTCTCCATGTTTTATCAAGCTTTATTGCTACCAGGTGGCCTAGAGCTGCTTCTCTCTTGTTACTGCCTCACTAAATGAAATGTTTTCTGTAACTAGACAGCAGAGCAAAACCTGTTCCAGTGGAGGGGTGTTGCTCTTCTTGGTTCATGAATGGACGACTGTGAAATTGATATATTGATTGAAGGAAAGAGTGATTAATGGTGATTGCACATAAACTATTCCTTGTAATTATTGATCGGGTTGGGTCATTTGATGAATTAGAAGATGACAAGCAGATGACTGACAGTTTTATGATTGGCTGTTATGTGCAGTGCATCTCTTTTCCTTTTGGTCATAATGAGATTTAATAGCGTGTTTGTTATTATAGTGCACAAGTGAGGCTGAAGAACTGGGGGTAGTCTGAATATTTGTGGAGAACAGTGCTGGTTATTAGCTGTGTTTCATCTCCATAATAGGTAACAAGATGAGAAGAAGATTTAAACTCCTGCTCATTCGTCTTTGCCAATCCACTGAGTGTGACACTTAAAGGTCAAACCACTGCAAGTGTTCATGTTGCTAGACTAATTAATGCTAATGATGGCTGTAAATCTGCTACCTCTCTATTACCTCCTCTTTGAATTTCATTCAGTCACACAGTTTTCTTTTAATGCAAGCCTGCTGTAACCACGCTATCATATTAATGGCGTCCTCCTTGGTGTTATCTGTAATACCAAGAAGAGCGTCTCTTGGTATTGCACTAATATATGAGAAGAAAAAGCTAATTCAATCCAAATTCACATGTCTCCCCAGGTCTCCTTACCATCTCAGCGGTGAGTGTCTATATCAGCCTTTCCCAGCAGGCCTTGGAGGACCTCCAGCACATGGCTGACATGGAGTCCTTGTCTCACATGCATGTGTCCTTTGGTTGGTCACTAGCTGTTGCATGTTTGTCTTTCTGCCTGGAGCTGACCACAGGTGCTCTGCTCATACTGGCCGCCAAAATAGCCTACACTCAATATCACAACGAGTCCACTGTGGCTATCTCTATGGCTTAGAGCCGCTGCTCTCTTTATAGTCTGGAGCTGTACCAAACTCCATACAGAGCTAAGGATTCCGGTCACACCTGAGATTCTCTCCATATCCAAACTACACCACGCTAACAAACGCAAGGCTCTGTTCTTCCAAACCACCATAAACAAACAAAGGGAATTAAAGAGATGGATCGATCTCATTATCGAAGAAGAGTGCTAGAGGCTGAAAGATTGGTGGACATATGTCTTAAGGTCTCAGCTCATAAATAACTCCCTGGCTTTTTTGTCCCCAGGACATCCAGCAAGTCTTCTCTGCTCCCCCCCCCCCCCCCCACCTCCGCACTGGGAATGAGAAGAGAGCAGTGTTCACCTCATATTAAAAAAAAAAATGTGATACAGTATTAGAAAAACACTGTACAAATTAATAACATACTGTAACTAACAGCTGACAGTAAGTCAACACTGGGAAGTCATATTGATCTAAGAATTCTTAATGTGAACGTTGAATGTGAACAATACCTTGAATGTGAACAATACCTTTGTAACAACAGCTTTGTATGTGTGAAGTCTGTGTTAATGAAACATGATATTTTAAGCATGTTTTTGTCTTTTTCCTCGCGGACCTTTATTTTTACAACTGGTCTTTTTTGACTTACTAGCGTCCAGAGTTTTAATTTCTGTTAACTGAACATCATCCTCGTTTTTTTCCTGTTTTCACTGTGTTAGCTAACCAATTTTCTAATTATTCCCCCTTGTAAGCTGAGAACCACTCAAGACATTGTGTGTTTTGTGTGCCCAGTAGGCATTATCATGTATATTAATCAAGGATTTGTTTCACTGTTTAGTATTCATTCTAAACTCCACCACCTCGTATGTTCTTGTCTTTTAAATCTACGGACTCTCATTATTTCTTTGCTTGTGTTGTTACCAAAAGCAGAGGCATATTGTATACTAATATACACCAGCGCAGCTGTGATAATTGACCTGTAATTAACCATGCAGTATGTTAGTGAACGTTTCTCACATTTTCAGTTCGCTATTTCAGTATTTAATCATCATTTGAATAACCTTTTCTGTTCACTGTCACTTTACTCAAATTGTTTTTACACCATCCAGGGGAGAGTGTAAGAAAAATTTTACTTTAGTTTAGAATTTTAGACTGAAAGAAAAATGTTAGCTTTGTTTGTAAATACTGTAAAGGTCGCTGTCTCTTGAGATTTTTTTTTTATAGTTTTTTATCATTTTTGGGCTTTTTGAGGCACGTTTTAAGTTATCTTGAGCAGTGTTAATTGTTTTTTCTGGTTTGTTTAAGTCATGTGGCTTATTGTGTCATTGAATTACGGTAAATGAGTTCAGACAACAGCAGTAATTTACATTAAAAACATACTGGAATGTGCCCACATGTTTGCCCACATAATTTCCATATTCTAAGAAAAATCTGCTGAGATTCTTCATAACATCTTGGAAGTACATTGGCAGTGAGATGTTCTGAGAGAAGACAAGTGATGTAGTGTTTTTTGCCACAGGAACCTCTTCACATTAATGCAGTGTATGTGTCATGAAGACTGAAATTACCCCATACA
This sequence comes from Chanos chanos, assembly GCF_902362185.1. Classification (NCBI taxonomy): domain Eukaryota; kingdom Metazoa; phylum Chordata; class Actinopteri; order Gonorynchiformes; family Chanidae; genus Chanos; species Chanos chanos. The sequence goes on from NC_044507.1 coordinate 14,335,333, forward strand.
GTGTTCCTTCCACAGCTGATTTATATAGAACAGAGTCAAGTCTATATGGTAAGCAAGACAGAAGTGAATATTTAAAAAAAAAAGAAAGATGAATCTTGTGTATGGAAAGACTGCTGATCTGATTTATCTGAACTATCTGAATGATCTTTTTCTTTGATGTATTGGTTCTTTGTTGCTTGTATGTATCTGTGTTTTTGTGTGTGTCTGTATTGTAGTTGATGATGTTATGGGCATCAAATCGATGGAAACTTTGGATGTGATGAAAGCTCTTTTTATATATCAATCTAGATGTAATACATAAACCAAAAATCATTGTTCAACTGCGCCATGATAAATAAAATCAGACCTTGAGAGATATTCTCTTGATTTTGAAAGTGTCAAAATCCAACCTGGACACATGCATCAGACCCTTTCATTACACTGTCTTAAATGCTCATGCCAGAAAGCTGGACGAAATGCCCACACTACATAAAACAGCTTGCCAAAGAACCCGTCTTTCTTTTCAAATGAAATAAATGAGAATAATGTTTTCCAGTAATGGCTGTGACAATTAGATAAGGCTCCCCAAGGTCTGCCTGTGATTAATCAGGGAAATGTTGGGAACAGTTTCGTTCAAAATGAGCTTGTCAGAGCTCCGTGCGTAAAGGAGTGGCTTACCAATTTGTCAGAAATGATCTAATGCATTCAGTATGAAGATATATAATTTTGGTGGGGGGGGGGGGGGTCGGTGGGAGTATCAACATGATAAGAATTATAGACAGAGACATGTTCCTGTATGTATACAGCTTTTTTTTTTCTTCTTTTGAAAATACTAAGTTCACACACATTCCCAAATGTCTGGTCTTTGGTTCCTCGGGTGCTTGTGAGAACGTGCTGCTAATGTTGAAAATTGCACTCTGCTGCCTAATAACAAGGGCTGCATCAGCGCCGTGATTACCGCTTTGAAGATCAAAATTGATGCAATCAGTGTTCTCTTAAAAATGTAGTACACTAAAGAGAGTAATCGGGGTCCTGTAGCTAGATTGACCGTAAACAGAGCAAATGGAGTCATCGTCTTTCCCAGTCATCGCGTGGTGAAACTGATCTAATGGACAGAAACCTCAGTGTCTCTATTTGCCACAACTGTTTAATACTGAATATCCGTTACACTGCTAAGAGGGGGTTAAATGATATTTTTATCCAGTATTGTGCACTAGACTTTGAAAAAATTCGTCCTCTTTATTTAAAGTCTACCTTGAGAAACCTTGTTCAACAGGTGGAGTGTGTGCTTACACTACATTCTGTTGTTCAGTTATTTGTGGCTTTGAACACGTCAGCAGCTGACCCCTCCATTTAGCAGAGTTAACACAGTCAGTGCCTATACAGCATATGGAATGTTCTATTGTTAGTCTGCTTAATGCTTGTCTGCTTCATGTTCATGTCTCAAATCAAGTAAGCTTTTCAGTTGCCAAGAGAATATCCTCATGCTTTGTGCTGGACATTTTTTTTTTGTTGTTGCCTTTATCATTGTTGCTTGCTTTCATAGTCAGTTGCGTGCTAACTCAGATAAACATGTTTATGTGAGTTAGTTGAATATTGAATTTTGATTATTGAATATTGAATGCTGATTAATTATGTTGATTAAATATTATGAATAGTTATTCAATGAATTGAATATTTAAAAAGCTCCCCCCCCCCCCCCCCCCCCCAATTTTCCGGTCTCATCCACACACATTTATTTATACAGCACTGTGCATGTAGACTGACTCTCAAGCCCCTTGTTGTTAGGGGTGTTCAGTGGTGTGTGCTGTTTTTGAGTCTGTCGGCTAAGGGTGAGTGAATGAGGTAAAACACTAGCAGCTATAGATTAAGGCTGCCCAAAACTCATTAAACTTTTATGGAGCATAATATTTCAGCTCTCACTCCCTCGCTGCATAACAGACCAGAGCTTGGGGCAAGACATTCCTCTTTCTCCTGTTGGTTTTGTCGCAGTTTGACAGAGCTTTGTAATTTTGCCTTACGAGGTCCGTATCTTGCTTTACTGTCGTTTTACCATAGCTTACAGTTCACCGAGAAGACCTTCTGATCTGTCATAGCACAAACAACACTTCACTTTGTCATTCATTCACCATTCAACAAATCAGCCATGTGTATGAACAGGAATGCTTGTGCATATTTCTTTCTTTCTTTCTTTCTTTCTTTCTTTCTTTCTTTCTTTGTCTATCCACCCCCTGATCAGCATTCAAAGATTTCTATCACCATCACCAGTAATTAATGTGAGTATGCAGATCCATTAGGGCATTATAAGGAAGGACATTTGAGGAGAATATGGGTACTACATGGTTCTCTTGAACCACCTTTTGCTCCTGAGGGGGTTTAACGTGCACCGTACATTCATGTATAAATGAACAAGCGTGCATGGTGCTTGCTGTCTTTGTGACCCTCTCTCCTGTTCCTTATTCAACAGGTCCAGTGGTATTAACTGAAGAGTCATTTCAGACAACTATGTGCCTGAATTTCAAAAGCTTACTGCCCAATCGGTTTTTATCCCGAAACATTAGCTATTTCTCTCATGAACAAACTACTTAACTCAGACAGTCATCAAAGGACACTGTGTGGGCATTAGGGGGCCCGTGAGTCAGGTGGACAGCACAGAAATTGAATTTTTAAATGTTGGCTGAATGTTTTTGTGTAAGGCTGTGGTTATGAGACCCTTTGCCTGAGATGCATAACCTGTCACTGACACTAATAGCTCTAATAGGTCCTTGTTCAGTTACTCCAAACAAGTGTATGTATATCTACAGACACCAAATGCATATCAATTTCTATTTCCAGTCCAATCAGAGCAGCTGTCTTCAGTTGCTTCAGCGCCATTAGCTTTTTTAGAATGCCGAAGTGCCGTGTCCCCATGGTCGATCCATTTAAACAGTGCTTTCACCATCTCTCGTTAAACGCTATTGATTTCTTACAAACCAATTGATGGATCCTCTCGGGTCTGTTTGTTAGGTCAAGTTAATTCTCAGACACCAAAAAAATGGATCTGACTTTTCCTTTCATGTTGTCTAATCAAGTGCTTTAGACTAATTTGAATGAAAGGTGTTTCTGCCAATGTTTGACTGTTAGTCGTGGGATTTTGCTTTCTTGTTGCTTTTTTCAATTTGCATTTGCTCTACACACATATGGCCAAATCTATAGATATCAGTTCATATACTTACATAAACCCGTACATCTTCAGAACAGTGGACATTTGACTAGCATTGATTTTCCACACGTACACGTTTTATTCATATTTGAATGCAGAATGCTTTTTCAGCTCAACTGTGGTACTCAAACCTGGATCAAATGCTGTTTGTAAAGGAGTAATTCCTGTGGTTCTGCTCAGTATATTTCTCACCTGCTGGCGTGAATGCCAGTAGGACAGATGTAGATCAAATGACTGAGAAATATTTTCTACACTGGTCTCATAGTTTGACACTTTATTCTTGGAGTTGTGGATGTCTCTGTCTTATTGAAATGCACTTTTGGAAACTCATGTGGAATGAGTTCCATGTCAAAACAAAAAACTTTAAATGAAAACCGAGTTGTGTCTTTATTGGAGTGTGAACTTTCACTGATACTGCGTGTAGTATGTGTGGTTGCATACCCAGAGCTATTTAACAGAAGGCCACTTCTCAGTGTGAAAGTACCCCCCAACACACACACACACACACACATACACACACACACACACACAGACAGACAGACAGACAGACACACACACACACACACACACACACACACTCACGTATGCATGCATAGACACACACAAAAATTGCTCTATCCAACCAGAGTTTACAGTTTTTTAAGATTGCTTACACACTAAGATTAAAAATAACGCAGAGTTTGTGAAACCTGATACTTAAGGAGCAAAACCTCAGCCCGGATCTGCACAACTATAAGCACATTCTCAGCCTCACACTTTTGGCTCAAGACTACACACAGTGTTTTGCAAAGCACTAAACACACTTCTCTACGTTAGACCGTTAGACACAGAAATCGAACACGATGTTACTTCTCTGCCATTTCAAGGCAATTCCTCAATGACCACAGAGTTTTCAGTAATGTCCATCAGATCTCTCTATCAACACTGGGGCGAATCCTTAAACATCACATACAGATGAAACAACTCTACTGAGTGCCATTTGAAAGAAATTCTGAGACAGTAAAAGACCTGCGGCATGAATATATGGAGGTAAGTAATGTACACCTCAGTACTGCGCACTGCACACAGAACCTCTTTACATGTAAATTTATAGTAGGCCTGTATTGTACTACACAATGTTGTCTTTTTTTTCAGAGAGTTTCGCAAATGGATGTTGATGCAATCCCGCATGAATTTATCTTCATAGATGAGCCTGGATTTAACCTGACAAATGTAAGAAGAAGAGGGAGAAACATCATTGGCCACAGAGCTATTCTGAATGACCCAGGCCAACGTGGCAGTAACATCACAATATGCACTGCAATCATGCAGAATGGGGTCCTCCACCGCCATGCCAACCTAGGTCCTTACAATACGGCCTACATACATTTTTAGACAGACTACACAACATTGTCACAGCTGAACACCAAATGGAAGCAGAGCAGATGAGATACATTGTCATCTGGGACAATGTATCTTTCTACCGATCTGCTCTGGTCCAAAACTGGTTTCATCAGCATCCACAATTTTCACTCCAATACCTCCCACCATACTCTCCTTTCCTTAACCCCACTGAGGAGCTTTTTTTCAGCATGGCAGTGGAGGGTTTACGATCTCCAGCCCTATGTCGGGATACCCCTCATTCAAGCCGTGGAGGAAGCCTGCGACCAAATTGATGCAGGGTCTGTGCAAGGATGGATTTGCCATTCAAGAAGACTCTTCCCTCGCCGTCTTGTGAGAGAGGACATAGCCTGTGATGTGGATGAAGTGCTATGGCCAGGTCCACCTAGGCAAAGAGATGATGCTTAAGGGTTTTTTTTTTTAAATTCAGGCTTTCTTCTTTGTCTCCACAAATGTTTTTGCTGTGTTTGTGGTATGTACTGTATTCTATTTAGAATATGTTCTGTTCTTATTTTCAGTGCAAAATGCAACCTTTGGAAATGCATGGATATACTGACTGATTGTCAGTGTGGAGAGAAATAAATATTGTCATCAGTGTGCAGTACTGGTCTTGTATGTTGTGTTTGGTCAGTATATTCAGGCACTTTACTCTAACAATGTCTTGGAAAAAATCAAACCCAGACTATATCATAAGAAAAGTAGAAATGTTAGAAGTACTTTAGATTGAGCACAGCAATGTGTAACTGGTTCAAACAGAATCAGATCGTATGAAACACGTGTGTGTGCCATATGGTGACATAATTGGGTTTTTATAAATGATTGTATAGTTTTGAATGACATCTTTCATTTTGCAAAAGATCTGAGGTGTTCTGCTAGTTGTGTGTGTATGTGTGTGTGTGAATTGGGTGTAGTGTTTTGACAAAACGATTCCTGTTTTCAAAGCAATCGTAAAAAACTGTAATCACAGTGTTCAGTTTCTAAGACCGCTCAGCCACTAGATGTCACTGTAACATCATCCTGTCAGCTGACTGGCACGTAAACTTTTGACTGCTCACTAAGATCAGACATTACTAATTCAATGTTTTCTATTCCCCCTGCTCTCCATCCTCTTAAATCCACATACCCTCTCTAACCCCAATTTATCTCCCACTGATGAATCCAGGGCCTTCTGGTGAAGTATTAAATCACATTTCTCACATACTAAGCATTCCTTTACTGAGACTACTCGTGCATTTCTTCAGAATTTTAATAAAACAAGATAGAGTAATCCCTGAAAAAGAGAATTGTTATGAAGAAACACTGATTATCTCTCTTGGTAGTTATTTGTCCCCATTGCATTTTATAACTGTGGAAAATTATGTTTGCATGGATTAAAGAGTTAAACTGTATTTCTTTCTCAGATTTTTTTTTTGTCTTGCTTTTTGTATCAACCCAGCTTGTGATGTGGGTTCATTAAATAAACATGTGTTTGCTTTGTGGAGCACTGAAGTTATGTGACGTACTCTGCTATTTAAATCTGTATTGTTTGACACTGGTCTTTTTTTTTTATCTGCACTACATAGGATTCATCTCCCTTGCTTTGTTTTCTTTTGTGCAGATGACCTTCTGAGGGAGATTTTCTTAATTTCCCTCTTTATCTTGGTGAAGATACAAAAATCTGTAATGCAAAATACATATGTATTATATACATATGGCCTTTTGGGTAGTGACTTATACAAAAATATTATACGATGTGAGAACACCACTCCAAACACAGACAGTAAAATTCTCATTCAATAGTCTGCACTTGGAACACCCCCCATCTGCTTCGGTTTTAATAATGAAGTCTGCCCCTTATGTCTGATTGTTTTTGGTATTTATTACCGCTTGTAAGTCCATAAAATTCCGAACTATTGTTAAACTGTTTGGTTTCTCTTACTGAACAATGTCTTCTATTGTTTGAAAAATCTGTTCTTTCATGTTACAGCAGTAGAAAGATAGAGTAACTGTTTGAAAAAACTTTCATTTGGTCTCAATATGTTCTCCAAATAGCTGACGTATCGCCCCCCCCCCCCACCTAAGCCCACAAATTCATGGCCTCCTTAACGGTCTGTGCTTATACGAGAAGCATGTCACGCGATCTGTTCTGAACCTTGGCGATGGAGGTGGCAGCTGAAAGTCTATAATGCCAGGTACCTGTTAGAAAATAACTGTGTTACAGGCCTGGGTCTTCTAATTTTATAGTTGATACTCATTAAATTCACTGTAAAGACCCATCCCTAACGTGCACTTTCATAGCTCGAGCCTCAAAGTAGTTCCATCCAAGTTTGATATCATTGTGTAGAAACTGTGGACTCATTATTCTAATCTTCTCTCAGTTGGAAAGGACAACTGCAGACATCCAGTTCACGGCAATCCCACCCCCCCCCCCCCCCCCCCCCCCGCCCCTCCGTCTCAGTCTGGAGGAGTGTCTTCTTCCACAAAAGGTTTAAAGTCTCATGTAGGCCGGGCTATCCCTGTGTGACATGGTGCTAAAGTTAACCCCAGTCAAACCGTGCCAAGAATGAACTCATAGCTTCTTGCTGCTAGCTCTTCCCTGTGTTTTACAGTCAGGGGTTTGGCAGGATCGGCTAGAATTTACTCCTGCTCTCTGAGTCCTCTGCCAAGTACTACAGTAAAGAGCAGTGCAGCTTGTAACAACATTAGACACAAGAGTCAGCACATTCAGCTTGTTGAATTTCACAAGTTCGCCCTGCACAGGGGAAAAGCTAGCAGCTCGGTGTAAACTCCCTTTTCTCTCCCTCAGACAAATGGAGAACAAAAAGGGAAAGTTTACAAAGACAGGGGTGGATAGTTAACAGAGATGAGGGAAGGAATGAGAGGCTTTTAAAGATCAGGTTACTGGCTGTGGGGAGAACTAAAAGAGAAGTTAAAAGGGAAGATAGCTGGAACCTCACACTGATTTTATCTGCATTCGTGTTAATGACCTCTGATGTTGCACGATCTGTTTGTCTGCATAATCTCTTTGTCTGAGTTTTCCTGTGTCTGTGCTCTCAGTGAAATTTCAATGGATAAAAATGCTGCAAAAGACAACAAGTCCGGTAATGAACAGGTTGTTGCGAGGTTTGCGCGTTGTACATTCAGAGAGGTTATCTGAGGTTCCTTGGTCAAACTTTCCATTCATGGAATAGGTTTTGGTTGTTGCTAGGCAATAAGCTCCTGTGTGAGTTCATAAACCACTTTGTTATCAGATCTCTGATGTCACTTGGGCTGTTATTTTCCATTGGTCCGATATTGAATATGTAACATCTGAAACGTTTAATGGTTTCACAACTATTACATCACTCATAGCATTTTTTTTCATTGGTCATGCTTCACAGAAGTGTTACAGGTCATCCCGTCACGGTGTTTCTCTTCATAAGATATACGCTAAGGCTTGCAGTACAGCTTTAACTATCAAACCTTGTGAGAACAAGTATCTCAGGATATTCTCCTGATCTGACCTCAGGTGTTCAGAAAGAACAACAGCCCTGATAGCTGAACAAATGGGTGTTTTGTTCCGTGAAAAAATACCTGTGCTATTGACTGTACATACAGGAACACGATGTATACAACAATGGAAAACATTCCACTTAACATTCCAGTTTCAGTGGTAATGTGGAATTCTAATGTTCCTTCACGTGGAATTGTTTGACATGAACAGAATGAGCCTTTTGTGTGGGAATGATTCGTCTGCTGTCTGCCATCTAAGCTGCACACCTACGGACAAGCAATGTGTGATGTTATTTGTTTTGGGTGCATGTCTGGGTGCTTATTTTAATACTTTATCTGATTATTTTTGTGTTTCCCCAGACCCATTTAAATGCCTCTAGTGCAACTATATTTAAAGGTCATGTTTCGTGTGTTGCCCTTAGCAGGAAACCCCAAAAAGACCAATGGTTATTAGAAAATAGTGACAGTTTCCATTACTACATTACTGTGTTCCATTACTAGTGAACTGAACTATATAGAGTTGCCCTAGAGAAAAATGCGTGCTTATTTAAGCAAGGTGTTGTGACAGTTGCAGTAACAAATATATGCTGTGTAGTGAAGCATCCTGAATCTTTGTGCGTTTGCGTGTATATGTGTGTGTGAGTAAATGTGTCTGTCTGTTTATCTGTCTGTCGTAATTTGTGTATACAAACAGAGATAATTCAAGATAAATTTAGAGTAGGCCTAGCATCCCCTGATGTTATTCGATCTACTACTTCATCCCGTTGCCCGAAGAACTCCTGGCATTACCTCAGAGAACGGGAGCTTTAGTTTCTCACAAAGAACCAGAGACAAATAGGAACCTACACTCTCTCAGGGGGGTTTTACCAGCATCCACAGCTGCGGGGTCTTGAGGATGTGTGTCAAATTTTTTCAGACCTATATAGCATGTGATGAAGTTGGAATTCATTTATTTCTGACAAAACAAACTTTTAACAGTTTGAACGTGTATTCCTCCACGTGCCTGTCACACACAAAGAGATGCGTTAGAGTCGATTACAGAGCGTCTAACGGGGTCAGTAGATATTTGGAACAGTGTTGGTGTGGTGAGCGCGTTGCTGACATTTGATATGTGTGAATGTTCTGAGGCATTTGCTTGCAGAGTGTGAGAGAACTGAATGTACCATAGTGTCTTGGTGACCTCTCGCACAAAGATGGAAAAGCCCATTCAGAGAAAAACATAGAGGTTTTATTAGATCTGCAGCGTGTAACATTTGGTGTATTTTGGCACACAATACTACCACACAAAGGTTCGCCAAATATTTGAAGGCTCCCTCTTTGCTCTTTGATATGTCTGCTCTTCTCTATTGACTGGAGGGGGAGTAAAGACCATGTTCATCTTTCATAACAGACATAATAGGAGAAGTGTCATGGTTAACCATTTGGTTATGATATCTTATTGTGTGTATTTTATTACTGTGGTGAACATATCTTGTTTATCTTGTTTGTTTTCCCTTGGGCTGCGGTTGTGTCATTATGCAGTAAATAGAACAGTAACTATGTCTGTTTTTGGGTTACTCAAAATTCTCATGCCTCGGTCGATGGGTTGAAAATGGTTCGGATGTTTATGGAAATTCCTGATGTGATGTTAGAGTGCTGATCTAGGTTCTCTTTATATCTGTGTATTTCTCTTGTTCGGTACCTGGTGCAGCTGTGTGCCAGTAAGCAATGGAAGGAGCCGCGAGGCGGTAATTTGCGTCACTGTCAGACTTGTTCGGGGTCAATAATTGCAGCCAAGTACTTGTGACAGTCCTGCTGACCATCAGAAAGTCCCAGGCACTGCTGTGCGTGCGTGCGTGCGTGCGTGCGTGCGTGTGTGTGTTGTGTGCGTGTGTGCGTGCTCTCTGAATCATAAGGGTGCTACACAATGTGTTCCATGACACCTGGTTGTCATTGTGATTGTAGGGAGGGGGAGGGCATCTTTTCCAGTAAGGCCTGGAATAACAGATCTATATCCAGGTACCCAGATTCATTCAGGGCCATGTGAGGATCTTTCTTCTCTCTCTCTCTCTCTCTCTCTCTCTCTCTCTCTCGCTCTCTCTCTCTCTCTCTCTCACTCTCGCTCTCTCTCTCTCTCTCTCTCTCGCTCTCTCTCTCTCTCTCTCTCGCTCTCTTTCTCTCTCTCTCTCTCTCTCTCTCTCTCTCTTCTCTTTCACAACTCACTTCTCATCTCTCCATGGCACGCTCTTTCTATCTTTCTTTCTTTCTTTCTTTCTTTCTTTCTTTCTTTCTTTCTTTCTTTCTTTCTCTCTCACACACACCATTTAAAATAGTTTGTAGTTACCAACAAGCAACATAATAGAGGGAAAACGGACACGCTGGAAAAATATGGCTGCAAACCACAGAATTTCTATAATAGTAAAAAAAATCCCCTTTTTATTCTATAGTTGTTTATTGGCTTGTGTTAGCACATATTTCAGTACAATACTGATAGCATTCATAAAGTTTCCAGGACAAATGACTTTAAAATCCTAATAGAGGTTTTCCATCATGAGTTTAGGAGACAACAAATTATCTGGCTTCTGCCAGCTCCTGACTGAATGCTCCACCACCTCCTTCTCTGATGGAGTGCTTAAAAGTCTGTCTGATAGATTTAACTCTTGCCTTCTGTGCAAAGGCAAAAGAGAAAATGAACAAACAAGCAAACAAAAAAAAACCCTGCACACAATAACTGCATCTGCCTGCAGCTCTGAGAAGCATGAATGTTCTTCTGGTTGTTATGGTGAAATTGCAGTTCTTGGAATACTGCATTTTGACTATCTAGGCCTGGCCACTTTCATTTATGACATGATAAAAAGTAGAAAAGAGGTGGGGTTGATTAAAGCCAGGAGTCTGTTAGGTCCAGTGCTCTTCCAGGTGAACAAATACTGTTTTCTCTGAGATACATAGTTTTTTTTTTATCTGGGAACCAGAATCTTTGAGATTTGAACAAAAATCAAGCTCAGAAGAAATCATCTGCTAACGGTTTTGTTGAGGTGATAAGCTATGCCTCAGCTATGTTTTTTTTCTCATCACAGCTGTGCTTAGCTCTGCATGATACTACGATGAATTCCTAGAATTCTTACAGCTGAGTTAATAAGTCACTTCAAACAGCCAACCTTCACCCTCTGTCACCCACACATACACAGATACACACACACACACACACACACACACACACACACACACACACACACATTTTTTTGAACATTTTCTGGTACATATACTTAGTAACATTGTGTAAAAACCCATGTTACACTCCCTAACACTGAAGCATTTGTCTGTGTATGCATTCATGTATCTGAAAAAAACATTTCTTAAGTGTTTTTTAGAAAAGACAGTATTAGACAGCAGTGTTCACTGTAGATGGACAGCTAGGTCAAACTAACATAGTTAAATATTGTCTTTCAGATTGCGACAAACAAACGCTTCTGATAAAGGCATGGCCTGGCATAAACCTTTATTTACACGCAATTTTTAATGATAATCTCCCCATATGGGATGAGGAGCCATCTGTCTGGGAGTGAAATAGTGGGTTCTTTTGGCTTCCTCTTAGATTAGGGCTGTATTTTAACTGACACACTTTTTTATATCCCCTTTAGTTGGGAGAAACTGAAGTTGTAAACTGTGCTAATAAATAACAGATGCTTTGGCTGGATGTTAAAGGAGTTTTGAGGAGTAGTTAATCAGAGCTTAGAGCTTTGATCAGCCCTGTGCATGGATGTGGTTGATGATTTTAAGATAATTTTGCTCCAGGGAGGGGAAAAGAGAGGGAACTCTTATCTCAGCCCTAGAACTGTGATGGACCCCCCATAAAACACCCCCTTTGGACAGTGTGTTTTTAACTTTTGCGTAGAGGGTGTCATTTTGAGTTTCCGTCATATTGTTTGGAGCTTTTTTTCTTAATTTCATCTCTTGACCAAATTTTTCGATGAACAAAATGGGCCTTTTTTCCCTCTGAGCTGAAGAACATTTCAAGTGCGATTTTTGTCACCCTTTTCTCAGACTTTGCTGATTGACTTCAGTAAGGACAACTGAGATGCAGCTACAGTAATCCTCTTCTTTACAGCTGGTGTAGAGAGACAAAGATCCACACTGTAAACTTTCAGTGCTCCCTCGTAAAAACGTTGATTCCATTTAGCTGATTTATAAGTTTGATGTAATATAATTTTTGGCTCTTTTATCCTTTATATAAAATACTGTCAATTAGATTTATGGGATGCAAACAGAGGTTTATACAACCTGTTAACTTTTAGCTCTGTGGCTGGCTTTTGGAACTCAGCGGATATCTTATTCAATTATTCAAACCAATTCCAAGGTACTCAACGCCATATGACAGAACTTACTTTATCTCTAAAATGACTCTGTGGATAAATTTGAATAGCTTGATAAAAATTCACCTTACGGGACACTACTAAAGAAATTAGCCTGCAGTCTATTCCAGGAAGAGAACTGATATGATTGCACATTTTAAATTGTGGCAGACTTTTATTGCCATTCTTGAGAACCTGCGTTTGCATGGTAGTATGATAACATACAGATGAGTTGCAATACTCATCACACTGTATCATTAGAGTCTGACAGCTGAAGTTTCATTGATTGCTTGAGGATAACAGGCTGTAATTTGGCTATTATTTTATGTATGTATGTGGTGTGTGTGTGCATACTGTGTGCATGTTTGTGAACAGCTTCACTTTACTGTTTTTTTTGTTTGTTTGTTTTTTTTATTTTTTAGGGGTGGCAGCCACAAACTCATTTCTACCATAAAACTCAGTAGCCATTCACTCAGTAACATTTAAGACTCTAAGTATGGAGGAAATGTTTTAACAAGAATTACTGTTCTAAAGTACTCTTTGCTTAAGGCTTTGAGTGATAACAAAATGTTGATTGCAGGGAAACTCATGGGGTTTATCTGAGCAGGTCTTCAAAGAACTACTCGACAGACAGACCTGTAAAGATCAATTCCAAGAAGCAGTCTATAGAAGTGGTTTTGAAAGGGACTACCTGAGTCAGAATAGCGCGGTGAGAGAACATTTTGGGGTTGGAGAACAGTTGAGCTATAGCAGGTTTCACTCTCAGTTCCATAGCCACAGACCTTCTGAGTAGTGGGTGTTTAACAGTTGTGACTGTGTGGGAGAATGTGTGAGAGTGTGTGACTGTGTGTGTGTGTGTGTGTGTGTGTGTGTGTGTACTTGTGCACAATCATTTACAAAGAAAACTGTGTTACAAAGAAGACAGCGATGATATTCACTGAAAGAATAAAACTAATTAAAGTATATGCACCCACGTCCAACCTCACAAACACACACACAAACACAAACACAAACACAAACACACACGCAAACACAAACACACACACACACACACACACACACACACAGATACACATCACATGCCCACTCCTTGGCCACATAGGGGGAGAGAATGCCAGGAATAAACAATAGTCCAGGGTTCTCTATATGCCTGGATAAAGGGTATTTTTAGGGGAGTGAAAATGAGGAGGCTCAGTCATTACTGACTGTACTGACCTCCCCCAGATCGCAGGCCAAACGACGAGAGGGCATTACGTCAGCTTCTGGCAGCATTTAAAATACCAGCGCTTAGGCTGTGCTCCATTTAAATTGCCCATATATAGAGACTCTGAGATTGGAAAAAGGAATGAAACTGTGTGGTAAAGGATCCGCAGACAGAAAGGCTTTCATAGGTGGAATATAACTTAGCGTGAATGTATTTTCAGAATCAGGTGCTCCCACTCCAAATAGACACACACAAAAAAAATCTGTCTCAAGTTCAGACATCAGCATCAGCCTCCTCATTCTTGTCACTGCTGCGTGGCTTCCATTACCCCAGCGACAGCAAACAGCGAAATACAGCTCTGAGTAACATAGTGTTACTCGAAAAATAAAATAAATATGAAAGGAAGATGACAGTGTGTGAGTATGGGGTTGTGGGTGTTATCAGTTTGCTCCAGTAATTACCCAGGAGCTTCTGTGTATGTCACTTCCTGTCACAGGCTAGTGGGTGAGCAGGCTTTCCTATCTTTGGGTGCCAGCAGCAAGTCACATTGTGGTTGAGGTGTTTAAACACTGTGTATGTGTCATACTTGTTGTTCCTCAAAGTTTATTCTGTAAAGTATTTATGGTTTTAAGGAAGCAAAACTAACCTAGTGTGGGTGACAGTTTTGGTGCATGATCTTTCTATAGCAATGACTAATGAATCTTCTTGACCAGCAGTTTCCACAGATGTTTTATATAAATGCTGTGGATAGTTTGTAGATAGCCAAAACAAGCTCCACTGTGGTCACATCTACTCGTCAACATTTTAACATTTTGTTGAAACAAGAAAAGTAAATATCTACGTAACAAGCACAAATGGGTAACTTGATTTGGCTACACAAGTCTGTCTCTCTAGAGAGAATGAGGTTTCAGGGCATGAGACAGAGCTCATAAAACAAACTGACTCACATTCAGTGCTGTGTCAATAACCTGCTGTCTTTTCAAAAATGCCTTTCACATGTGCAAGTACCATTGCCTTTCTCTTTTCTAACATCTTGGCTTCTCTGTCAGATTTTAATGTGATAGCACATAACAGTAACAATAAGCCTATCCTGTAACCAACCTTAACCATGAACACTCACTCGCGTTTAGGCACAAAGAGCTTTTTTGATGGGTAGGATAGATTGTCAGAAATGAAGAGGGTTTGAGAAAATGGAGCCAAAGTTAGAGCAAATGAGGTGGTGGTGGGGGGGGGGCAGAGAATTAATACATGAATAAACAAAATAGTAAAAGCAAATACTGTAGTGTAGACAAGCTGAAGAGATTACTCTTGTATGACATACTCTTGCCTTTTTAGAGGCCTAGATTGTGATCAACATCTGAAGGGTTGCCTGATACCACAAATGAGTCATACTTCTCAGAGACTGTGATCAGTTCCTTGAACCATTGCGTAGAAAAAGAGAACGAGAAAGAGAGAAAGAGAAAGAGAACCCCCTTCCCACCCTTCAAACAGCCTTTCCTCCACCAAACAATCGTAAATCAGCTCCTCTCTTAGGGAGACCAACATTCATTCATAGAGTTCAGTCATTCACCATCCCCCCACACACGCATGAGCTAATAGCGGTTTTGATTTCGTGTCCTTTCCTTATTAGGTTTTCTATCTGAAAGTTTAAAAAGACAGGAAAACGCTACACTGAAACTCATTGTTTTCACAGAATTGCTGTACGGAAGACCATTGAGCCACTTTTTTTTTCTTTGTCTGTCGCACACTTTGACGAATGGTGATTTTTCGCTATTAAGTTGTAGTAGTTTTTGAAGGACTCGCCCAGTCATGCTCTCATGTCTCACCCAGGGAGAGTGGTGAGCTGTGGAGAGCAGAATGATTACACAACATTTCCAGTCAGGCTACGGATGTAATATTTGACTGTTCGCCAGCTCTGTGCGTATGCTAATACGCTCGGTCCACCATCGTTTCCGCATATTGCATCAAACATTTAAGGGGCCACACCTTTGTGTTTTTAGAGAACCGCTATTCATGAATGGCACCTGTGATCAACCACATTTACTGAGGGGAAGACTTGTAATGTACACTCGCTCACCCTTGTTGTCTATAGGGACTTCTCTGACATGCACTCACCAACCGTGTTCATTTCTTAGTATGTTGTGTGATGCGTGAAAAAAAAAAACGAACAAAAACCAAACTGGTGTCTGTACAGCTGTCAGCATTTCCTGAGAAAAGTTGAATTGTGAAGATGGAGGTTCAAATACTGTAACAGGAAAACATAACAGGTTGCTCAGAAACACAGCTGTTACAGATAAGTTCCCATAACAACCCAGGCTGTTATCTGACTGTTAACAACACGGTACGTATCAAAGAGACCCTGAAACAGAGGGGCTTAAAAGCTACCTCTGTTCACTTTTTCCATGACAGAAACTCTTTCATCTAGCCATGTTTACTGGTATTGTGTGTTTATACAAAAGAAATATGAAATGAAACTAGAGTCCTTATAGGAATGGGTTTGAGTTACTGAAAGAGTCTGTGTGAGACGGAAACCCCAAAGGGTCTAGGTCTTGGTGTATTCATATGATCCAAACTGGGGGGCTTTTATGGTTTTCTTACGTATAATAATACTCTCTCTTCTCGTTCGAAAAAAAACAAAAAACAAAAATAGCATGAACTTCCATTCTTACCAAGAATAAGAATATTTCCCAAACTATTTATATAGTGGAGTTTATTTTATTTATGTATTTACTTTTTGAACACAACAGAAAGATTCCGGGCGAAGCGATGTGTTTTTCTGAGATTAAACTTGCGTGTTAAAGTCAGTGTTTTTATGATTTTTACACGCTTTTCTTAGAAACCCTGGGTGAGTTTGGCTGCTTCTGTGGTTACATGTCCATACATTAGGCAATGTAACACTGTGAAAGATTCTGAGAAACAGGATGCTCTTGGCATATTGAGACACACAGAAAGTTATGTGTTTTTACCAACATTTTTACTGCTTCCTCCAAAAAGAAGACAGAGTTCCCAAGGCTGTGCAACATCCTGTGTGTTTGCAACTCTCCCTCTAGACTGAGGATAATAAGATGATGCATCACTGTAAGTTAAGTTTCACACCGCTGTAATCATGTGGTATGTCTTCATATGGTGGCATCATCTAGAGTCGTAGTTTTTAAATTTCTGCAATGTCAAAATGACTCGTTCATAGATACTTGCGTGTTACTTTCAACCCAGTTGCGTTATATCACAGTCGCCAGTAGCACATTATGATTTTTACTATGATAAATCTAAAGTTGTTTATCTTTTTTCAGTTTCTGGTAATTCACTCTGTTCAAAGAACAAGAGGAAGATCTATGGTCGAGGCTTACTAATGAAACTGTGTGTGTGTGTGTGTGTGTGTGTGTGTGCGTGTGCGCGTGTGCATGTGCTTGTGCTTGTGTGGGTGGCCATTTTTGACCAAGTTTTCCACACAATAAATTCATTCTGATCCTTCTAATTAACACACGAGCTGGCTTAGTCAAATTCTGTGGGTCATATCATCTGGTGAACTCTGAGCTCATTACTGTACACACTGTATTCAAAGCCATGTGCTTTACCAAAGGCCAAGAGCAGAGACTAGTCAAACCACTCCCTGGCCTCTCTCTCTCTCTCTCTCACTCACACACATACACACACATGCACACACACTCATTCATAGACATTACTGTGTATAACATAACACTGTCAAAATCAGTGGTTTTACACAGATATATACACATTCACAAAACACACACACAGAGATTCACACTTAAACAAATTATAGTGTATATCATAAGAGTGTTACGTAACACTAGGTCACTTTTACCAAAAATGTTCCCAGAGATCAGATGGCTGTAATGGGGTAATATGTACACACGAACACACACACACACACCCACACACACACACACACACACACACACACAACACACTCACACACACACACACACACACATACACATATATACATATATATACACACACAGCACACACACACACACACACACACACACACACACATATATATATAATTAAACGTGCATATTCGTGTGTTTGTGCGTGTGTACATAACATCCCATTAGAGCCATCTGATCTCTGGGAACATTTTTGGTAAAAGTGATCTAGTGTTACGTAACACCCTCACAACAGAGACACAGAGTTCTTAAACATTCCAGTAACTGGATTGCCCTCTCCCCCTAAGAATGCCTTTCTGTAACTCATTCCATCTATATTATGGAACTGTTCTCTCTCTTTAGCCATGTTTTTGTTTACAGAACGGATTTATTTCCCAAAAGGCCATTTATTTCTTTAGCGCTTTAAGTGCATTGTTGCTTCATATTTTATGTAAGATCATCTTTTCAGCCATTTTTGTCTTCTTTGTACCTTTTTTTCACCTTTAAATGGAGCAGGTTTCCCTTTTTTTTTTAAGCTTTCTCTTACGTTCTAGAAGTTGTTTGACTTTTAGTTGGCCTGGCTCTCAGTCGGCACGCTGTGGTAAAGTCAGGATAAGTTTGTGTTAAAACTCTTTGAAGTTTGCTTCGCCCTCCGTGTGTGGGCTCCGTGGTAACAGTTGTGCCACAGTATGTACAGAAGCAGATTTTTCCAAGTGTCCCAACCCCGGTCTCTATGGAAACCCAGCGGCTGTTTTTGACTTGTGCTTTGTTTCTGGCGGTTTCCTCTGACGCAAGGGTTTTGGGTGTAATCTGGAATAGTCTCTATGACAACAGGTTTTTTTTTTGTGTGTGTGTGTGACCAGGATGGATTCCAACTTCCGCAAATCTTTTCCAGCTGAAATAATGATCCTGCCTTCTTTCCAGCCCAGGAAAATTTAAAGCCCTGCCCAATTTACTCTTAGTCCCACCGTAGCTATAATTTTACATTTTAGATAAAAATCTGTTCAGCATCTAAAAGACACACATTCATACCCTTTTTTGTGTTTTTCCCTGAATTATTAACACATCACACTGTTCACTGTTTACACTAATAATAATAACATATGTGTGTGTAAGGCATGTGTATAAGACACATAGACACACACACACACACACACACACTCACACATGCCTATATACCACAGCGTTTCTATGGAGACCAGGGCTGACACATCTGGAAAAATCTGGTTATGGACGTGCTGTAGCACAACTGCTGCCACGGAGCCCACACACGGAGGGCAATGGAAACTTCAAAGAGTTTTAATAAAAACTGTATATCAACCATGTACAAACTACATACAAACTATATACAAATCATCAAATCACACAATCAGGTGTTCCAGTATTTAAAGAGGTATTTTCTCAAAATATGGAAAACATCATACACCAGAAATTAGTCACGCATTTGTACAGTAATGTTCCAGTGTAGCAGACACCACCACTAATCCATTCAGCTCTGAACTAATGAAATGAATCTCTCACATCACTGTACTGGGCAGTATACAAGCAATAACTGCACTGCCACACTTCATGGCTTGGTTCATTTTGTGTCAGTTGCATTTATACTCTTATACATGATAGAAGATTAAGGGCATGTCTGTACCTGTCAGTTTTGATAATACATGTTTGCATGATTTGTGTAGGGGTTAGTGTTCATTTGTTCTTGTAATAACAGATAGAGTCAGAGTCAGCTCTCTGGGCTTTGGTTCTGCTCTGTACTGAACTGCTGACACTGCGCTCCTCACACGCATAAGAAAAGCCACCTGAGGCTGCCAGAAAACAACTGGCATGGCATTCGCTCTCTCTCCATGGCTTATCTGACTATAAATCTCTCTCATTTACAGGAAACGCAGCTCTTGAATGTTTTTCAGCTGCCCTCACCCATAAGTCGCATGGTAACCGTGCTCAAAAGGCTGTTCATGTGTATATTTAAACTATCAGGACAAATCAAAAGGGAAGCTAGATTTTGGTGGGAACTGCCTAGAGCCGCAAACAAACAGAGACAGAAATTTCCACGTAAAGCCGTACCTATTCTTGGTGGCTAGGGTACAAACTAGAGGGGTGTGGCTAAACCGTTGTCATGGTTTTTTCCCTCAAAATTCCTCTTCCTATGGTACCAGGTTTACCTCCGAAGTTGCAGTTCTTTAGTAAATCACCTAACATTTCTAACTGTCAAATGATAGCTGATATTATGTGTCATTCCCCCATCCCCCTCAGCTCTCTTTTCACTGTCTTTTTTCACTTTCTTTTTAGTCCCCTTTACTCTGCACTTGACCCATTTACAGTAATCTGCGGCTCGGTTAGCTTGCACTGAAAGACTCTAAAATGAAATCAGATCATGTCTTTTTTTTTTTTAAACACAGCCATTTCCCATTGCCTGTTCAGCGAGTCATTTACCTATTTACTGGTAACTGTTACATTGAAGGGGAGTTGGTTTTGTGATGAGGGATGTTATCTGAAGTTTCTGGAAGGAAAATCACTCCTCAGGTATAGATAGCATCAGGTCACATTGTGCTTTGAACACTGATAAGATGTATAAGAAATGGGTGATAGTCAGGTGAACTGCAAAGACTATCTCTGCCCTTCAGTCAAAACTACCTTGGAAGCTTAATTGGGTTTTGAGAGAATTTGAATAATCCCCTGGACACCCATAG
This sequence comes from Chanos chanos, assembly GCF_902362185.1. Classification (NCBI taxonomy): domain Eukaryota; kingdom Metazoa; phylum Chordata; class Actinopteri; order Gonorynchiformes; family Chanidae; genus Chanos; species Chanos chanos. The sequence goes on from NC_044507.1 coordinate 14,355,483, forward strand.
TAGTCTGGTTGTCTAGGGACTCTCCGTTGATCATTTTCCTTATTTCCTGACTATTTTGACTGTTAATCTGAAGACACAGTGCAGCAGGGGTACCTTAATATATACTGTACATATTATATATTATGTATAATTCTCTAAATCGTCATGTGGATGGTCAGATGAAATGCCCTTAAAGAATTTCTCCACACAGACTATAAATCGTTTGTGATATGATGATTCACTCATTCACTACTCACAAGCCTTATCAACAATATCTTTTATACTTTTGCTCCATGAAACTGAATTGTCCTGGTGACCAGCTGTTGCTGTGGTATGTTCTGCAGGGTATGGTCACTTCTGCATATTGGATTTCCTGTGAAAGGGAATATTTTGGCAATTATTCACTGCCAACATCCTTTCTGATGCTGTCACAAGATTACCATTTAAGGGCATCTGTACAGTTAACTATTTGTGGTTCTGGACCGAATCTTATCAGCCGCTCAGCTTCTGATAGCAAGACGTGTTTTACAGCACTGTTTGCCAATTACATGCCTGAGAACACACAAAACTGCGTAATTGTTAGTACAGACATGCACATTCACAGCATATTCAAATCACCTTGCTTAAGAAGAAAAATACTCTTTCATTTTCCAAGGAATGGAGCTGGCAGACATAAGTCAAGAGTAATTTACATATCCTACAACATTAGCATTCAGAGTGCCATAAATTCAAACTTGCACAGTGCATTAGTTAATATGAGAAATGTGAATATTCAGTTTCATCAGTGTTAGGTACAAATTTTACATTTACAATTTTAGACAATCCTTTTTAGATTGTGCTGGTCTAATTTCATGCCAACTGAACTGTGAATAGTTGCTATACTTGTGTGTTTCACAACTTCCTCACATTATTCTTCAATTATGACTCTTTGGCAAAATAAGACACCTATCCCGTTGTCATCAGGTCATTCGCCTGATCTCATGTCCTCATGAACTCTTACAAAGAAAAGTATGGCTGAGCAGTATGACACATTTCCATCAATACTGAGGGAATTCTTGAGTGATTTGTCTTGAGGAGGAAACTAGTTCTGCTGAGAGGGAAATGAGGAAGTGATAGCCTCGGGCATATATAACTAGTCTGTCTGGTGTTTTTCACATAGATTCCTGAGAATTTCTTTGGAAGGGCCTTAATGTTTTGATACTTTGCTTAATAATGTGTTTTACCAAATTCGCTGGAATGTGTTCAACATGTTCTCATTTTTCCAGTGAACTCTTTTCTCAATGATCTTTTGTCATTTATTTAAGAAATCTTATTTTAGAAGGCTGTTCTCATTGTATTTAAACCCAAATAACCACATTTCTCACAAAGTCCCTCTGCCATTGCAGCAATGAGTACACCTGAATTTTTTTTTTTTTTTAGATTTGTGGCAGGTTAACTGTAATAACAGTCGGTTTTTCTGAATGAGCTGTATGTGTGGAGTACTATACTATTTCAAGATGAATGACGTCGGGTCTCTTATCAGTATGCTTTAGTGTAGTGCCAAGCATCACTTCACCATGGAACATCTCACCATGTTTATCTCATCATGTAAAATGCCTTCATAAATGATGTAATTTGAATTTATGGTTAAGTCTTACATAATTGGTAATACATTTCAAATGGCTCGAATACTGTGAAACTGTGTTGATGTACGACTTGTTATCTTTGACTTTTATGTTTAGAACTTTGTACGATTTTTAAGCTGACATTTGTTTAACTTTTGATGAAGTTCACAGACAGTTTTTTTTCTGACTTGTGAATTGTAAAACACACAATGTCAGGAACTGTAAAAGAGTGGTCTTTCCTGCAGCCAGTGAGAGTAGAAATGCATTATTAAACACATTTTCTCAACAGGAAGATCTACATTTGGAGAAGTGCACTGCATTTCCCTGAATGTTTGAGTATTTCACTTTGTTAAACTCAAATTAGATATAATTATTCTGTACAGTTCAACGTACAGCATTTTTTACTCACAGTGACTGTTGACCTCATTTGAAATGCAAACAATTCCAGAAAAAAAGAAAATCACTTCCTTGGGGAAATTGTCCTTCCTCTAGTTTTGCTATATGCAAATTATGCAAATACTTTCTATTTTAAATAACTACGTAGGGCCCCTCCATTTTTAAAAGTTCCCATAACAAAAACTTGAATATACAGTATTTCCATATGACCATGACTGCAGCTAAGAGGCCATTTCAACATACTGTTAAGAGTTTGCTGAGAATGATTTGACATCTGGGCAGGTTTACAAATTAAATTTTGTAACAAAAAAAATTACTCAAAAAGAAGTCGTAAAATGTTGAAATACAGTAGCAATGGGAGTATATGAGGACATCAGGGCTGTTCCAGAACATTTCATCAACATTAACCTTAAGTTAGAAACCTTTTACTTAGTTGGGTCAACATTCTGATAAAAGATACATAACTTTATTTTATTCAGTGACAGCAACTGCAAGTCATTTCAGAGATGTAGAATCCATTTCAGGTATAGAGATATGTCACAAGAGGTATTTTCTGTTGACAGCATGGGCCTGGGGCACATCCAAGTTGAATACTGTGCATTATTTCTATTTTCTGAGAAGAATATCAATTAAAACTAAAGCCATTTGTCCTTATCCTGGTCTCCTCTCCTATTGAAAACAATATGCTTAGGTTGGTTTTATTTGTATTACGCTATTTATTGTCTGTGACTGATTTAGCATTCACACCCCACCCCCAAACACACACACACACACACACACACACACACACACACACTCACACACACACACACACAATAAAACAAAGCCTGTTGGTATCTTGGGGCACTGGTTATAGGGAGTGCAGAGATATTTTAATAGCCCCACCTAATGAGTTGAGAGTGAATTCATTAGCCATAGAGCACAGAGACAGCTGATCTAGAATTCTCCAGACTGTGCAGCCCATACATATGTGTGTAGGACAATGATACAGTGCTGAAAGTCTTTACTTAGTAATTACGCTGCAGAGTTTGTTACAAGACAACATGTAGAAAATATTTGTGTCTGTATGAACATGTGTTGTATTGGGGTGTGCCTTACCACACTCAACAAAGAGGAATGAAGGGAGGGATGATGAGTCATCATTCTGTCTGGTTCCCGTTGAACTGCTTAGTCTGTACCATGGAAACCTGCCACTGTGGAATTGTAAACATAGTGAATGGTGAATACTAGTAGAGGAGTATGGTTTTATGTATTTGTCGGGTCATCTGATCACTCGTTGCTGGGATATGTTCTCAGGTGGTGCCTTTGGGGAAGGGAGGGAGGCACACACGAATGGTCAAACCTATGACGTCACAGATAACAAGAAGTAACTGTCATAGCTTAAACAAGCTCATTACTTCTGTTTTGTGTAATTTCCTTTGCGTTTCATAATGGCGACATGCCAAAGTTCCAAATGACAAAATGGCCATAAGAAACAGAGGGGGGGGGGGGCACCAGATGGAACAGGTTTTTTTATGTTTTAGTTTGTCATAGAGTGTACTCATTTTGATCAAAAACACCAGTAAAGATGTAAACTCTTAGATGTCTTTAAAGGAGTCAGTGATGACATTCTTGGAAATGTTATTAAAAAAGAGAGTGACAGACAGACAGACAGACAGACAGACAGAAGTAGAGAGACTAAAAGTGGCCAGCCAGACACCAGCCAGACCATTACTTTGGTAATAAACTAAATTAACAAAAATGTATCAAACCTTATTATTGAGGACAGATTTTAATACCCCTACTTATCAAATTGATTTTTATTTTTGGTACAGCTCCCAAAGTACAGCCCAGAAAGTTTTCAGAGACTTCATATCATTCTTCCATCAGGAACAGTTGTTTACTACTGAGGTAATTACATTGACCACAAGAGTAATGAAGTACAGAGTGTACTAAGGTGAACAAGCCTGGCCTTATCTCCTTATCTGGGTTTTGTGATTCTAAAGAAGTGACACCTTCTGTTTCAGTTGTTACATGGTATTTCAGGCCCCAGCCACATCATTCTCCTCTATTTCACTTCTGTGTCTAAACTTAGCACCTTTACACAGAAGGCAGGGGGCGTGCGTAGTGACAAAGAAGACAGGCAGAGATCAAGAGCGAGAGAGAGAGAGAGAGAGAGAGAGAGAGAGAGAGAGAGAGAGAGAGCGCTATCATGACGGCTGACTGGCTTGCGTAATCACATGCTATTTCTCGCTTGCTATTTCATTTCTAAGGAATCACATGACACGCTACTACAGAATTTCACTGTTATAATTAAGCAGACGTACACAATGGCAGACTGGTTCAGGCCGGCCTAGGGTGAATAACTGAGTAGAACTGAAATGATTCTCTTTTAACAATACTTTTCTTAAGGAAAGTAAAAAGTTCTCTTCATAGCATTCTTGATTTTGGAAAAAAAATTATATTTCTTTATAGAGGAAAGGCTCAACTGTGGCAGACAACTGAAGTGATAGACAAATTCCTTTTTAGAAGAAACTAGTGCTTCCATAATTTAATGAGTGTATACACCGTCAAAAAGCACGGTTCAAATGTCACAGTGCTCTGTGGCATGCATTCATGCTTTGCACCAGCAGCAACATTAAAGCACTCTTCCTTGTAAATTCACCCGCGTCAGCAAAAGTCTCAGAAAGCTGCAGACAATAAAGAAGTGAACCGAACAGTCACACTCTCTCCTTGAGTTCACACTTTTGATATCTGTAAAAAGCATTTAGATATGATCACTACTCACTGTCACGTGAGTTCATGTTTGTGTAGGGCACTGGCATGTCTTTCCCATAACTCTGGGCTTGGAAAGAATACCTGTTGATATTGTAAACAGTGACTCACGTTGTTGTCATTTAAATGTGCCCTGTTCCGGTATTTTCCCTAACTGATGTGTGATCAGTTTAAATGCATTGTTCATACCTCATGCGTAGGCGCTTTGTACCCAAACACACATTGAGACTCCTGTGTGAAATTGAAAAGAAAGATCAGAACAGAGTGTTCAAGATGGCCAAATGTAACATTTTAAATATAATAAATGCACATCAGAAAAGCTAGTCTAAAATATGAATCCCTAATGTCCCTTACTCATTGAGATGTGGCTGTTTAGTGAATGTTATGTAACTGGTCATGAGGTGTTTCCTGATGCATTAAGTTTTGTGGGCATGTATTTTGAAACAAATATTTTTTTTCAATTTACTGTAAACTCTGGCATAACAGGAAACAAATAAAAGAGAGAGCTTTAAGAACATGACAGATCCTATTAAGAAAGTTTCCCCCAATGTAATGTAAAGACAACTTTAAAAGGAAACAATAAATTGAATAGTGAAGTCTTTGGTCAAAATTCTCACTGTGAGACCTGGACAGTTATCTTATTATTGAATTGACTGTGATGTGCATCTAATGACAAAAGTAAGTAACTATGAATGCTACTTTTTTATATATGGGTAGTTAGGTAACAAAGCTTAATATATAGATATTTTACTTGTTCAGTTTATGAATATAATTGTAACTGATCATGATCAATTGTAAGTGACTGGCAAGAAGGATCAAGACTTTTGTTTCAGAGGGTATGTGTAACAGTTCAGCCAAGAGAGCTTTAGCTCAGTGTTTCCAAAAAGGCTTAGCCATGTTTGGTAACACCTTTTTATTACTGAGTAAATTCTGATAAAACTATTGTACTGTTCACAAAGCCGTCGATCAGCTGAATCACATATAATGACACAGGTCTCAATAAAACACATGCCACCCAGTGGATTAGAAGGACTGTAATTGTGAAAACTGCATTCTTGTCATGTTAGCTGGTTAACAGTATTGTGTTGTCCTCAGAACTGTCTGGTTTGATTTCGAGCAGAGACACGTGTGGAGAATCCAACTTTACCGTGACACAACATTTCTTCTTTGATAGCCTCCCAAACTACACGGCTTACGTAGTGAAGCTTGAGTGATCTGCATTATTAAAGTAAATTAGGAAATTCAATGAATAGATTATATTAACCCTCCACTCTTGCATTATAGACATTTGGATAGTACCCTCTGAGAACATTACCAACCATGCAGTCTGTATTTGTGCTGCTGTGCACACAAAAGAGAGCAGGTGAATACACACTGTTCCAAAGTCTGAGATTGCAGCCTTTTTTATAATGCCCATCAAGCCTGACTATGGGGCATTGTGCAGGAGGATGTATACAACACGTTCTTTTTTTCCCCCTTTTTTTCATTTGGTGGGTTGGAAGGTGATGCAGCCCTGTATGTCCAAGGCTCTGTGGTTATAAAACTCCACAAAGAACGTACCTGAGGAACGGGCATCCAGTTTGTAAAAAGACAGGAGTGAGGAGTTAGGAAGGGCAATGTATATTACAGACACAGGCTTCAGCTTCTAAAGACTGAAGAAAAAAAATGTGGTTCTGTACCATGTATTTACTTTAAGTTCCACAACAGGCAATAATGACCATGTTTTGTGTATGGTTGTAAAGGTTTATGGAAAATATGAAAAATATGACTTGTATTTTACACGTGAATTTAAAAAAAAGTAGTAAATTCTGTCACACCCTTTGTTGTTTAGGCAAAACAATTCTATATTTCTATAGGCACCAAAATGTCTAGTCTTCTTTGTTTAAATCATTTAATTATTAGGTCTACAAAGAACCTCTTACTCATGTGCATTTAAACAAGAAAATGAGGAGAGGCAGATTTATCTTCATTCTTCTCTAGAAAATATCTCTGAATCAACATACACACCCTCCTACTCTTCTATGAGAAAAGGTTAATTGAGGCTAAAGGCCTGGAAACTGTCCAGCCCAGTCATATGCTAAAATCTCAGAAAAGATTCAAATGGAAGTCCTCTTGACACTTGAACTAGCTTTTGCGTCTTTAATTTTTTTGAACTTTTTTCAAACTTTAAAGTGGTGCAGCGTAATGTTTGTGAAGTGATTAAAGAATGAAGACAGCATACAGATATCATTTTTTTAAAAAAAAAAATAGTGCTCTTTAATATAAATTACTGAGATGTCATATAAATATAAATATGTGCAAAGTTGTTGTTTTTTTTTCAGTCTCCTTGCTTTCATTTTGTGTTTTTCCTCAGGTTTTATCAAAATTCCAACTGTCAAACATGTGAACAGACATAATGTGACATCTTTACAAAAGATAGGATAACAAAATTCGTATTTCTTCATACATGTAAACAATGTCCCATTAAGTACTAGAATAGATCTGGATGAGCCTTAGGTGCATCCTTTGACAGAAAACGACATCTATTCCTCCAATTTTCATACATTCATTCAAGAGCAGATTCTGTCATCCTGCTTTTCACACAAATACTACCACATTTCCTGTTCAGTATGGGTCAGATCTATTGTTCTGATTCTATGTTTGTCCTTAAAATGTGATTGACTTTGTTTAAGACACTTTATGTACTCCTCTCTTTTCTATACAGCCATATTGTTAGTCTTTCTGTGCAGGTTTGGTTCGTTTTAATATAAACAAACAAACAAACAAATACAAACAGTTAGGAACATAGAACTTTCCGCATGTGTTCACTTTTTTCTCATAACTCATTACTCGGAGTACGTTTGCTCCTTTGTCTCAAGAATGTTCTGTTACTCAGTTCTTCCTCTTCCCTTGAAAGGCACAAATATTTACTTGGAAGGAGGTGGTGGTTCATTTCCGTTGAATGAGGTTGTTGTGAATTCCTGCTCCCAAGGCTAATTTGGAGCAGTCCAGAGGCAGACATTAGTATTCCTTTGGGCATGTGTGTTTCATATTACCAGCAATGAGCCAGGAAAGGGGTCATGGTAAAACAAAATAAAAACAAAAAAATAAATAAAATGTCCACTCACAGCTAGAACACTGCTGGATCCACAAGAACAGAATTAGAATGGAGGATTGAGGAAGACCTTTGCTGACATGACTTATCAGTGCTAAGCAGTGAGTTTAACAAAAGAGAGTTGACAAAGCTCCAGACAAACCAAATGCCTGCTTTTCACAAAGTATGGACAGACAGTCAAACAAAGATGACCATCCCTAACTACTGACTACAGGGAATTGTGGCTGGTTTGATTAATAGCAGCTCTCCTTGGTTTGAGTTCACTTTTACTGCAGTGTCCTCTGTGTTTCTCACAGAACTCTCAGAGATTCAGCCTGCAACTTCAAGGTTCCACTTTGTCCTGCAACAGCTGGTGCTACTCTTCCCCTCTACAATACTTTCTTCATCCTGTTTCAACCAATGGCATATCCTGACTCCCATTGGGATACTCCATGATCTACTCCTTGTATTACTGCATTAATGTCCTTTAGATGGGAGCATCATATTCCTGCAGAAACTCTTTGAGCGGGTGAGGGAGCTGATCTCTTTTGCTGGAAATGTCTACATGTCCATTAACAGTCTTTCTACACAAGTGCTGCAGACTTGACAGACTAGTGGGGTAAGGTCTCAGCAGTTCCAGAGGAATCTTCTCCTTGCCTGAGTAGATGTAGTAGGCACTTGTGCTACGGGGATGTCCCGGGGATATGTGTCCCCTTGGTGAAGCCATGTAGTGGTAGATAAGCTTAAGTACACAGTCAAAGTGCGGTACAGACTGCACGCTCTTTGGGTCTGTCTGAAGGAAGAAAGAGTTGGCATCACACTGCATACGCAGGTTTTTGGTGCCTGAGTCTGTCTTCACACTGAGGGTGAAGAAATGCCGGTTGTCTGAGCTGTCCCTTACAAGGAAAGTTCCTCTAGGTTCACTGGCCAGCATAGCATTGGCCTCTTTGCCACTGATGGAGCCCCAGTAAAACCCGCTCTCCTGAAGTTTTCGGAGAGCGGAGAGGATCAGGTGGTACTGTCCCTTGGAGCAGAAGGTCTTGAAACGATGAGATGCCAGCCGCATGTTTGTATCAATGGGGCTGATGCTCATTGCGGAGTCAAACTTGCTGTGGGTTACCATGGCGCTGTCATTTAGTAGGTAGAGAGAATAGTGGATTGAGTAGAGGGTTCAGACGCTTGAGAGACAGTAAGTGTAAGTCCACAAAATCTGGCCCCTTTCGATGAAATGTCTGGTTTATCTCGACAGATGGCACCTGTAGACAAAAGACATTAATTTAGCTTGTTGAAGGTATAAAAAGACTCAAAAACACTTATATATTAAAATATTAAATGATATATGTAATAGAGTATATAGTAGAGTAGTTCACCATGTACTAGACACTCTTGTATGGTAAAAACATATATATAGTCTGTTCTCAAGAACTGACTGAGATTTATATTCGACTAAATTTATAATTCAGCATATTTAAATTTACATCACTACAGTATGTCATCAGTATCCAGTTTGAAAAGTGTCTAACAAAGTTGAAATCTTAAAATAGTCGAGACGACTTTTTATTATACGCTTTGGTACAACTTTTACTGGCGCTATAGTTTATCTGTTCGTAATAAGGACAGATAATCTTGATCTCCTTAACAAATTTACCGTAAACTGCGTCCGTAAGACACGCACAACAAAATAATACATTTACGCCCTTTTGGATTAATTAGTTGTGCGAAGTTCATACAAAGGACAGTAGACTTAAACGTTGCTATGATCATTTAAAAGATAATTCTTTTCTTTACCTGTAATATTTTCTTTGTCTGTGATATATTCCAAGTGCTCCTGTTGTCGTTGTATCAATGTGTATTTGGAACTCTTGGAGTTTGTCACAGTGTATCAAGTTCTGTCTCGTAAACGGTCTGACACACTGCTAGTTGCACTTATATGTGCGCTGATATGACCTCGACATTGGGTGGAAGCTCCTCCCCACTATTCCAGTAAAGCGCTCTTGGTAGGTTGTCAGGAAGAAGTACTTTTTTTTTTAAGATTCCTGGTAGTCGGTAACCCCTCCCCATCGCTCTCTTTGTTCTTCCAACAAGGAGAACTTGTATGTCCCTTTACAGTAAGTTTACGAGGCGTACGATTGTTTATAACAGGATCTCATGTGCAGCGTGCGATAATTCAAGAGGCAACACTTTTTTACTTTACTGTACGTTTACTGCATACAATTTAAGCGTTTATGCACAAAATAAATTTTATATCATTTGCAATCTGTAATTCTAATACTTATTCTAATTCTAATACTTATTTAAATTATTTTAAGATCAGTCATTTAGGACTATGATCAAATAAAAATGCAGTATTGCACAAGTAAAACTGTTGTACTCCGTTGCCAGGTTACATAAACAGTCTCGGAGTAGCGTGAGGGGTTTAATGTGCATTTAATGTTTCCTCTAGAGGGCGCCTTAATTATTGTTCTCTCAGGTATTTTTCTCATACTTACTAAGAGATAGTTTTCATTAGCAAGTTGGTGTGAAACAGACTGAATGTGTTAGTTAATTGCATTAAACAGTAATATTACATCACTGCTTTGTGGCAGCATCACCCGGGGCAAGCCTGTGAGGTGCAGGTATACAGCTATTATCATCAACTGAACGCCCATTCATTCCTGTGACACATGTCTGATTACCAGGAAACGGTGTGGTTTATACTGTAAACAATTTCCCAAAGTGGTCTTGACTGACTGTGCATGCTTGTGACTCTTCAAACAATTATTCACACAACAAGCTGCTCAGCGCTGACTCGGCCTTGCTCAGTCATACAACCCATGGCCCGCGGAGTTGAGATAGGAGATTTCTGTTCTGTTGTTGGACTAAAGTGTGTGTTGTCCTTCCCACCTCATAACGATCTATTATTTTATCTCAGAGTACTGGCACCAAGACAGCACAGAGATAGAGCTGAAGAATCAAGAGGATTAGACGATGGACGTCATGTAGTCAGCACTGCCTATTTAAGGCAGTTAATTCTCCGTAGTGAGCATATTTAGATAAAGACTACTTGTGAGGGGAGTAGCGGGCGCTGATGATACATGTTTTAATAAACTGAGGGGAAACGCAGCTGTGTCCACACGGTTGACTTCAGGTGCCTGAGGTGACACAGTAGGGAACAATACGATGGCAGAGCGACGGAAAACAACGATAAAAAAGGCCAAAGCCTTCTTTATTTCCTTATTTAATGCTAATTCAGCCATGTGCAAATAATGTCATCAGGGGAAATATTAGCAACGAGCTATGAGAAGACGCGTGAAGTTATTGTTAGAGGAAAGAGGAAGGGATACTTCTCACTTCTTTGGACTCTGCTGTGACTAAATAATCCAAAGTGTTGAGTACGTCAGCCTGAAAAGTCCGTACAGTGTTAGACCATCATCGGGAAATTTTATTACTATTCTCAGTTAAACATTGTGCGTACAGTTCCTTTGAACAGATCTGATTAAAATAGTGGAAAATAATGACATTCTGTTACTTAGTAATAGGTATTGTATAGGCCTGCTGTAGATGTTACTAGGAAATCACCATTTGTATTGTCGATTACCTCCTTTGTGAAGTCCAGTGTTTGACGATAATATTAATCCGTTAAAACTGTTTTCAGCCATTTTTGGGCTTTGAGCTGTCAACCTAATAGGCCTATCTGAACTACAGGTTGAATGAATGATTGATCCTCTCTCTCTCTCTCTCTCTCTCTCTCTGTGTGTGTGTGTGTGCGCGTGCGTGCGTGCGTGTGTGTATATGTGCATATATATCTGTCCCGTAAGTCAAGTGAAGTTATGAGTGCCTGAAGCTAGTTAAACCATTAGTAGTTCTCTGTCTTACATGGTGAATAAGAAAACAATCATCTTGTGTCCAGATTTATGAGTAAACTACAACAGATTTAACTGTGATAAATAATTACTCACTTATTCTTAACTGCTTTGGGACATGGATGAGTATTGTGTTAGTTAGGCCTCTTTCCCATGGAGGTAAAGCAGCACTGTTCACACATGCTGATTTTGGTCAAATGAGCCTCTTTCACAATTTCCCTTCCAAGAAGAATAGGCTTGTCTTATTACAAAATGTTCTACAATGACTCAGAGAGGTTCCACTCTCTGCAACAATGAGGCTGAACCGGGAAAAATGGTTTTTGTCTTTGGTAAAAAACAAAAAAGACAATAAATGCTGAAAGATAGAAATAAGATTTATCTTGAAAGACTCATAAGAATCATGGTTATTTATGACAAGTTGTAGTCTGTATGTTGTTTTGCCCCATGGCTGTTTTACCTTTGTGCTTTTGTACCAAAGTGAAAAACACAATATAGCAAAATCCTCTATATAGCTACAGGACTTGTCTTGGCTTTTACTAGGTTTTGCTTTGTTTTACTTCGATTCAGCATGCTTGTGAGTCAGAGCTTAAAGGTTTTTTTAAGATAACAAGTCAAATGGACCATCTTGTTTTAAATCCAGTGTTCGGTTGAGTTTAGGCCATAACACACCATTATGTTCCCCTCCAACCATGTGTTCAAAATTCTGGCTTTGTGACTCATTCACTGTCATGTAAGGGTTCTCACCATAAAATTACTGTAGTGTAGAACCCACAAAACTATTCAAAATATCATTGATTTAACATGGATAAATATGTTCATTGGGTCTGCATATGTTCATAATCTTTAGTACCTTACCTGAAGACATGGGACGTGGACATCCAGCGGTTTATCCCATTATCTCCTGCACACTACTCTGTCTTAGCCTGGTGAGAAGTTTAATATCACATAGCCAACCAAGAGGAAAATAAGAATCTAATCACATTTAATTTCATTTTATGGTGTTTACTTTTTGGGCGCTCATTTTCGCTCTAATGTCCTCAGGCTGTAATTCGCAATATGCCAGACAAGGGCCCTCGGTTCAGATTGTGCTAGTATTGGTTTAGGATGCGAACAAGAAGGGTATTAAGCAGAGGGGTGAGAGAGAAATTGGCTTTGATACTGGCAGTATTAGAGTAAGTGATGTGTGGACACTACGGGCAGTGTTTTATCACGACTGCCAGAAAAATAAAACATCGCAAAGCCTTTTAAACTGTCTACTAATACTCTAAATACTCCATCTAAAAACTCTGTGTGATACAGGAAGCTAACTGGAACCCAGTGCTATCTTATCAGTTTGTTCCTTTTTTCCTTATGGGATAATTTACCTGCTATAATGTATTTCCTGATGGACTGAACATAACTTCTCATTTGTGCTGTCCTTAAACATTTTGAGGACTTTGTTTCCTCAAATTTCACAGTACCACAATAAGGACTGTGATAACAGCCGAACAAAAAGAAACATTAACAGGTCTCTTGAAATAGGCACCAGTGACACTATGATTCCTGGAAACCACCCTTTTCTGTAACAGTATTTACTCCTCTCATAACTTATGTATTTCAGGTTCAGCTTTGTGATGTTGTTGTTAAGAATGACTTTAGTGGAAGACAATTACAAAGTCACTTTACTTACTTGTCATGCTGACTAAGTAGTCCTGCAAACACACAAAGCTCTCATTCATTCTGTGCCTTTTGTTGTTTAGTTAAAAAAAAAAAAGTTCCAGTGTTATTTTCTTTCTTTTTGTTTTTAAATCTGCGATGGAAGGAATTCACACAATGTAAATTATTACCTGACACATGAGGTGTACTCCCTTTTTCTGGTAATTATCAGTTTCATGAACAGCTGTGGAAAACAAAAGTAAGCAGAATAGAGACAAATAGATACCTTATATAAAATATATAAGACATATATTTTACATCACATTATGTTATATATAATGATTATTATATTATATGAAATATAAAATGCTTTATATACAAAAGTATACATAAAATGCCTGATTGCGGTTCTTTCGGTTCAGTTTTAATCCCAGTTCTAACACATAGTATTGATCAAGTGTGAAATACAATATTTTTTAATAACGTGTCATTCAGTAAATGAGATGTCATTTCCCTTAAATTTGCATTTGTGTTAAATGGCTGTGTGAGGAAGAAACCCTGCTGAGAAGACTTTTTTTTTGCAGACTTCTCAGCTGAAAAGATATATGTGTTTCTGTGTTTATGGGTCTCCTCTTTCCAAACTGTTGTGAGAACGGGTCGAGTTTTAGCCAGCGGTAAAAGGTATGATGTGTTCAAACTGTCCCTCTCTGTAAACTTGGGAATAACTTAGTGGGCTACCTTGCAGGAAACTGCTAATGTATACACTCAGCCATGAGCTTAATAAGACAATAATGTTCTAATCCTTATTTTTCATTTCCTTCTTTTTTTTTTCCTTTGCTGTTGCTCATTGCTCGACATAGTCAGTGGTCAACAAGGAAAGGGTTTTTTTTCATGCTGGATATTAACCATTAAAGTTGTATTTGGTTTCTTCTTATGTACTCCGGCCCTGGAAATGTAATGTGTTTGCTCTGAATGCAGTTGGAGCTCTCAGGAACCAATGAAAATTCAACGTGAATTTTCAGTAAGCAGTGCTAAATTTAGTGAGAGCAACCTGTCATGTTCTGCTTTTATTTTTCAGAAGGAAATATTTACTTCATGTTTCCTTTTACTTTAAATTAGTTACCTGATACAGGATATTCACACTCCGGTGAAGTCTTTTAAGCACTAAGCCTATGTTCCAAACGTGTTATCAGTAGATCTGATTAATGAATATTTTAATGGAAAGTTTGCTAACAGCTATTAAGCCAGTCATTTGTCTTTCGTTAGAACACCTGAAAATAAAGAGTCATTTCTTTTTTTTTTTCCCCAAGGCTTACTGTGGTAAACATTCAGTGGTTCTAAATGCAGGGATAATAGAAAATAGAAAATAGAAAAAAAATTTTCCCAGCACTGTATTTATTGCTTCATATGTATAATTAACACAGTAGATAAAGTTTGCTTAAATCCAATATGTTTGATACACAACAAGTGTGACTGATAGCTGTGGTGTTGAATATGAGTTTCAGTGATATTTTGTGGAGAGGGAAGGACTGTGTTTCATTTCAGTCATATGGTTACCGGTCATGAGTTCGTGTGGTTTCTTTCCGGGCTGTGTTTTTTTTTTTTTTTTTCAGGATACACAAAGGTAGTTACCTGAGACAAAAGCTCCTTTCATAAAAAAAAAAAAAATCATTTGGAATTGTCCTTATCTTAATAATGACTAGTCACATACTCTCAGCCAGCTCGTTAATGAGTCACAGTTATAAAGTTGTCATTATTTCAAGGAAACAATGGCGCTGACATGTTCAAAGTTTTCTGTATCTCTTAATTCAGTAGAATTTGTCAGAGCGCCAAACGTGTATGGAGGAACACACATATAAAAAATGTCACCCCCCTGGCAAGCACTAAGCCTTATCAGTGAAGTAAAGTGCTAGAAGAAAACAATTTATTACTTTAACCATCATAGATGGTCCAAAGATAAAAGACAATTATCATAGTAGAAAATGTCTTTAATTACTGATAATACGCAGCGGACAGTTATAAGCAAAATATGTTTGTTTGTGTCGATACAAACAAACAAACAAAGAAAATAGCTACAGCATTTCTACGATCACTGAATAGAAATCTATTCATCTCTAAACCTTATTTATTCAGTATGTTTCTCTGGTAGTCAGGGGCATCATGCACCCATTTTTTTGAGGGTACACACACACAAAGAATGACCCGGTGTAGACAAAGGGAGGGGGTGATTTACCGAATTCTGCATTGGTTCTGCCATGTTTTTAGAGAAAGTGAACGACATGGCTGTTATGCTATTGCAACTGAAATATTAGATATATTTTTTTAAGAACAGCAATCAAAAAGTACAGAGCTCAAAAATTCTGAGGGGGCACGTACCCCCTCCGTTTGAACGGGCATGATGCCAGTGCCTATGGCCTGTTTATTTGTATGGCTTGGCCACAAGGATATGAAGCAGTCAGCACTTTACATATGGACTTCAGTTCCCATAAATTCCAGGAATAGCTCTCTGTATCACAGAACAGATGGCAGATCACTTTATTTGCTCTGACTATTGTGGGTCAACTCTTTGTGTCTGAATGGTTCTCTGTCTGTCTCTTTTATATATATACACACACACAAACACACACATACAGAGAGAGAGAGAGACAGACAGACAGACACACACACACACAGACACACATACATATACACATACACATACACATACACATACACAAACACATACAGATACAGATACACATACACATACACATACACATACACATGCACATGCACATACACATACAAATACACATGCACATATACATACACATACACACACGTGCACGCCCTACAAACTATCCTGTTCTACGATAATATTGTAAAAGTGACCTGACCCTTAGCAATGCCAGGAAGCTGTGAAACTGTTTGCGAATGAATGCACTGTGCTTGTAAGGTCTTGCGCACACACGCAAAATTGCTCTATGTTGCAGGTCTGCAGCAACACTGTTTAAACAATTCACCCAATTAAGAAATAAATAATTGTTTAATTACTAAAGGTGCCTCCAGGTTTAAAAGTAAAATAGTCAAATCCAGTGAGATGGATCATTTTTTTTGTTTGGTTGTGTTTTTTTGGGAGGGGGGTATTTGCATGCTTTTTGGCGCTAAACCGATAGTTTTCAAGGCCACAAGGAAATGTATTTAAGTTGCTCAGATTCTAACTTCCAAGAACATGCACAAGGCTGCATCTTGTCCTTGTGCCCTGTTCACGTGTAGTTTTTGGAGACCGTCCTGGATGTACTCTCTCGTTTTTGGCCGCTATTTAAAGTTCCTCCTCCCTGGTCCTTTTTAGCTACGCTCAGTGCCCTTTAAAAACAGCATCTTACTGTTCCTGACACTGGAGTTTCCTCCTTCACTGACATTTCATTTTCATAGTTTTTCCTACTCCCCAGCATAGTCTAACATGCACCATCTGCCACTGTGTGTCTCCTATTTCTCTAGAGCTTCAACCTGGTCCTCTGGTTGGTAGAAGAAGGGATCATTGAAGTCCTGTAACCCTCTGGTATTTCCTCTGCTCTCTTCCATGCTGGTCACTCCCTACAGACAGGAAGCTCTTACGGAGGCACTCCAAATCAACCTCTGATCATTTTGCCTCAAGCAAAGAACAGTCTGTCCTAACCTCCCCTAGCACCAGTACACGGCCTAGGCTGTTCTTGTAAGGATGCTAGGACGACTGTTTAGACATGTTACAGTGCCATTTATATTTGGTTACATATTAAGTCTCTATGGAGCAAAAGATATTTGTTCTCTATCTGCCTTGAATTAATGTCTAGGTTTGTAAAGAGGATAAAGGCACGAAAACAGTATGTGTCTAAAATCGATTAAGATTTAACACAGACTGTATTTTAATTTAGACTGTCATCATGTCAGGGAAAAAAAACATTCTAAATGGGAGATCCGGAACTATTACGGAAAATGATTTTGGATTATGTTGTTTTTATTGATTGTGAACGACTTTCTGTTGTTAGATACATTTTGCGTGTGTTTACTTCCTGGTTGCACGAAAGTAGGTTTGTGGGCTAAGCAGTAAAGATAGAAAAACTCCAGGTGTTTGGTTCTGTCACATCTCAAATGTAGGTCAGTAATCTAACTTTTTTATGGCCCTGACAATGAGAATCATAAATGCTAGTTTTATATTTAGGTAATGAAGCACATTTAATATGAAGGAGGTGAAGATATTGGGTTTTTTTTTTTATCAGCCTCTGTGCCTCTATCTACCTTCTGTGTGTTTGTTTGCGTGTGTGTGTGTGTGTGTTTGTCTACATCCATGTATGTCTCTGTATGTCTGTGTATGCTTGTGCTTGCGTATGTGTGTGCCTGTGTGCATGCCTCTACGATGTGTAGCTACATGTTTAAGCAAGTATGTGTGTGAAGCCTCATGGGGTGAGTTAAAGTGTTATTCATGTAAAGAATGGAGAAGTCCTCTGGGTATATGAGAATGACTGAGGGATTACAGTACAAAACCTGGACCTTAATGCAAAACAGATGGATCAGCAAAGACCCTGAATCACTTTGCATGTCTCGTTAGTATAGGACTCTCTCTAAGTCTCTCATTTATTTCTGCCTTGAAAATAAGTTTGATGAGTTTACATGCTGTTTTCTGCAGACAGATCCCTCTTCAACACTGGACAGATGAAGAGTCCGCTCTGTCTTCATCAATGTGATTATTTTTATGCTTCCCCTCTCATGTGTTGAAACAGCTCCTGATGTTTTCTGAATGCTGTTTACTTTATGCCAGGACTCCTTAGCTCACATAAACCTGATGCTTTAATCGCGTCCGCAGCTGCACGCTCTACTCCGTAGGTCCGGTTGCTTGTTGCTTTGTCTCCCCTGACTTTTTATGTGGATGTCTTGGTGGGGTCTGGATTGTCTGACGCACAATAGTGTCCAGTGTGGTGACAGACACTGAGCCTTTTGTGCAGCGCATGGTGAAGGTCATCAGAGTTTGCATGAGAGCAGCTGAATCTGCAGGAGAGAAAAAGAGAAGAGAACAGAGGAGAGAGAGAGAGAGAGAGAGAGAGAGAGAGAGAAGGAGTGGAGTTCTTCTGGGAAAAGGCCTGAACTTAATTTGTGTCTGAGTACTCTCACATGGATCCATTTAAGAGAGGAGACAGGGGTATCCCGCAAGTCCTGACACACACACACACACACTCACACACACACACACACACACACACACACATATATATCTCAGGCTCCTGACCACACCAGGCGCTTGTTGGCCTGGCACCAAACTCTTCAGAGGGCACTAACTGCACGATGGGCATTTCCAGTATGCCTGACAGGACTGACCTTCTGCACTCCAGCCAGAGTGGAGCTTCCCTCTGCTAAACGATGAGAATTAATAGTATAGAATATGGCATCAAGTACTTAATGGTGAGGTATTATTCACTTGTTATGTATGAAGGTTTTTAAGAGCACACATGCAATTCATTAAGGTAAATAAATAAACCCTGATCATAAGGCATGTGTTTAAACCTCTGGTTTCTTTCCAAATCGTAAGAGGAAAATATAAAACACTTCATTTATCTATACATTTATCAAAAAAACAAAAAAGTTCATAGTTTGTGGTAATATGTATCTTACACAGAGCAGGATTCTGTCTTTACATCTTCTAATCTTAGAGGCCCATTTTTTCCTTTGGTATGGCAGACAGTAAAAAGTATTTCTTGTTCACACAAGCAAACACATGTCAGTGGCAAACAGAGCATCACTAAAAGAACTGAAAAGTATTATATTTCAGCATGACCGAGAGTATAATGTTGATGTACTGTTCCTGAAATGTCCCAAAACATTCTGTTCTTCTCTTTTGTTTGACGTCTTCTCTCAGCTCAGAGAACCATTGTTCTGTTGTCCTGTGTTGTCACTGGCTTAGGTCCATATACACACGTACACACACAGACACACTGTCGTTTCCTTTCACATAACCAAAACAGAGTGGATAATCTGGTTTTTACTCGCCAGCATCCCAAACAAACCAATATATATTATTCCCACTTGGCTTAACCCCTCCAAAAAAAAAAAATCTTTGTCCTGTCCAAAACCCAAATGACAACATGGCCTATTCACAGGCTGAAATCAAATCCTGCCTCGTTCACCATTGTACAATAACCATCAGCAGCAGTTAGAAACCAGGAAAATGTTAGCTAGACGGGAAGTGCTGATAAGATATTCTTTAAGGTAACGATCCCAATATAGACGTTATAAAAACGATAAAGAGTCATAATACAAACATGGACTTCTTCACAATTTTATTACGCTCTTCTTCTTTTTTTTTGTACGTCAGAGTTTGTTATACTAGTGATTCAGAAGTACCAGGAAGGATCTAATAACGCTCTTTTTTTCCCCTGGTAAATGGATACCGTTTGTTTTGTTGTGATAACATAGCATTTTAGTGAAAATACTGTTAGCATCTGTCACGATAACAAAATCATTTTTACTTTGTGTGTCATATTGCGGTCCAGTAAATCCCATGCACAATGCAGCATGATGCATTCATTGTCTCTATCCATTCTCTCTATGGAGCGGAAAACAATCATTCCTATTGATTTAGTTTCCAGGCATCTTTTGCCAAGCATAGTGAATTTCATTTATAAATATTGATAATTCCTTGTTTAGTTACAGTGAATCATTGTTATCGTATTTAGAGAGAGGAAGCAGAATGAACGGTTATTCAAGGTCACAGGTGGATAGATAAATTTTCCCTTTTCATTTGCTTTCTCATAATCGAACTCTTTCATCTTTTTATTCACTTTATGGATGGTAGTCTATGCTGCCCCTCATTTGACCTTGGACCAAATGGAAGTGGATCCTCCAGTTTCCTGTAAATGCCTTTTAAAAAGTACATTATGTACATGTTTGCGCATTGCTTTGCAATATATGAGTGAAACAATCCTGTTTAACTTATACAGCATACAATCATCAGCTCTGCATGCACTATTGTTTTTTGCATAGAAGTTTTTTTTCAGTGACTTATTTGAACTGGTGTAATCATTAACTAACGAAGAAAGAAACATCTGGAACATTTCGCTCATTCTCTCTTGGGACCAGAAAAAAAGGTTATCAGAGCTCAGTGACAACAGTATTTAGTTTGCATGATCTGTCAAAGCAGAAACCAAAGCACATTTAATGACACACTGCCACCTACTGGTAAGATCACAATGTTTCATCCAATGAAAATCAGAGACTATTTTACACCCGGCGCATCGCTGTGCAAACCGACACGCAAGAGTCTTTGCTAGCTTCAGACCGACGTAGTTGTCATTTTCCCGTCCAGCGCCCACGTTGTTTAAATAGCAAATGAACTTGCGTCCATCTAGGCGGTTGGTCTTAAAATGAGGTGTGGTCAGGCGCATTGCTGGCTCGTTGCTATTTTGAATGCAACTGAAAGCCTCTGTGCTAAGACCAGCAAAAACCTGGTCTGACATCATGTCGCAGCTGTTTCATTGAAAAGTGGAGAACCTGATTGGACAGAGGATTGGGAGACGGCGGAGGCAGCGAATCGGCGCGTCACCCTTTTCGTCTAGGTGCTGAGTCCGCCGTTATAATTGCAATCCGCCAAGGTGCTGGCGCAGGTGGCTTTTAAAGGGAATGGGAGCTGAAACGCTGATTGGTTTATTGCACGTTACGCCCAAAACACACCTACGATTCATTAAGAGACCAAATCCATTTTGCGCTCAAATTATCCGTTGTTAAACTAGCAAAAGTGGATTTTGACACTCCCTAAATGCACTTACGCCGTGCGCTTTAGACCATGTTCTTAGATCATTAAAAAAGAGGCCCAATTGTGTCATTAGCATGCTATCAAACTTTCCATCGCATTTCATGTAATTTTATTCCGCTTTAGAAGCAATATAATGTTTGCACTACGTGAAGCTTGCTGTGAATAGTAAAAAGCCAAAAGACTGTTAGCAATAAATCTGATTTATACTTAAAAACATAGGTGTCCTATTTGTAATTTACTGAAGTTTGACTTTCATCTTAAGTTGCGAGTTTTGCTTGATCTTTTTGAAGACTTCATGTTCTGAAATATTCGGTTTTTCCTTAGAACGTGGCAACTCATCCTTAATCATAAAAACGTGTTTGGAAAAGCACTGCTTTTTACATTATTCTGAAATTGCGTCTTAAGTTCTAGAATTGCACTGAATGTAAAATAATTTATAAGTATTGTAATTAACAAATTATGAGGTAAAAAAAAATCAAGTTACTCAATAGTAATTAATATTGTGAGTCTTTATTTTACATGAAAAAAAGAGGAAAAAAAGACAAAAATGGCACTCAGCTAATGATACAATATTGCTACATAAACAACAAACTTTTACATTTATATAAAATGAAGACAGATATTCACTATACACTTAAGTATATACATCCTGGATAAATAAACAAATACTGTTTAGATCGACTATTTTGACACAACAACCAGTGCACTGAAATTAGCAAAAAGGAAACTTTCCTAGAAACCTGAAGAGCTAATAGGTGATGACAGTGTAAAATCTAAGGCAGGCACTGGTAAAGACAGAAAGATTGAGCTGTTTTACAGAAATCAAACTGCAGTTCAATGCAGTTATCATTGAAATATCACTTGATGTTCACAAAGTTTTGTGATTTAATTAATGACAAAGCTTCTCAGCTTTACTAAACAAGGCTAGCCCCACCGCAACTTCTGATATTAGGCACACAGAAACATTTTCTCCTGTTGAGCGGGGACATTTGATTACCCTGCCATTTTAACAGGGTGCTGTAAAAATTTAGTTAAACCCTGATGGGTCTTCCAATCATAAAATTCACTAAAACCATTCTCTGTCAACACACAAAAATGTGACTGCAGTGGTTAAGAATTACTAATATCTATTGCTGATTTTAACATTGTTTCCGCCTGCAAAAACCACTAATATGACCAATGAGTAGATCACTATAAATATCTTAACCATTCAGTAGCCATACTGGTTTTGGACAAACTAGAAATACTGCAAATGCTAAAGGCTTTGGTAAATGAGTGATTTGGACAGAACTGTGTTTTTAGGGTTCTTTCTGGCCCTTTCATCTCATTCTGGATTCAGCTCTACAGAGTTTCTCTCTGTAGAAACCGCGTCGTGAATCTGTATTCAAACCAGCACTGAGGACATGGTAGCATGGCTATGGACCATTACCTGACATTAAACCCAAACCAACCTAGCAATGTACTGCATTCCATCCTACAAAATCCCCCAAAAACTGTTGTATTGTCTTTTTTTTTTTTTTTAAAGATTCTTTTTCTATAAAATGCCCAAAGCTATGAACAATGTAATGTCATCAGTCACAATTCATTTTCAAACAGTTTTAAAGACTGAAACCAACAAAAGAGCAAGTCTAACAGAGTTTAAAGTAGCATATACAGTAAAAATGTAAAAATACACGCAGTGCCTACACATATCAAAGCTCTCCAGAGAAGGGATCTCTTTCCTTTTCAGAAGAGAATAAGAAAAGTTTGGTTGGGATTCCACATTCTGTCAGACCTGCTGATTAAAACATTGTATGTATGCATGTGAGAGAGAGAGAGAGAGAGAGAGCGGAGAGAGAGAGAGAGAGAGAATATTTTGGTTAAGCATGATGTAAAATGACCTCTTTGGGGGTTTCCAGAAGGGAACAGAGACGGACATTTCCCTGTGAATTTTGCCTCACAAGCGCATGCATACACACACGCACGCACTCACACATGCATACACACACGCACGCACTCACACATGCATACACACACGCACGCACTCACACACACACACACATGCGCGTGCGGATATAAATTTGAGTTAAGTGAGGGAGCATTCGCGCCACAGACGGGAGGCAAAGAGACGAGAGGAGGTTTGGCGTCTGGGGGAGAACTTTTCCAGCTAATTCCCCACATTTTCCCCTTACGACTTCCAAGTAGTCGAAAAGCTCTCCCAATCCCACAGAGACTGCTGAAGCTGGAAACTGTAGCCTCACACCCGTACCGCAAACCTCAGTCCTGTCCACAAGGGGGAGCAATTCCACATTGCCCTGAATCTCTCAAGTGCAACACGGGCTTCCTGAGCTGCTCTAATGCCTCTTCATTGACGAGACCTTCTTCTTCCTCGCTGCCAGCATTTCATAGAAAGGGTCCCTGCTAATAGCAGCTCTGTGGGCAGAAAGATATAAAAAAAAAAATCTTACTCTGTGCTCAAACTCACTTAAATAACTGAAAACCACTTAAATGAAGTCAGGTATGTAAACACCACAATTGTGAATATAATACAAACTCTTAATTTTATTGTGATTCTAAGCTAGGCACAAAGGACCTAAAGTACTAAAACACGCATTAATAAACTAGGAAAATACACCACTGGCATTGTTACTGACGGAGGCACTAGTCACAGACCAGTCATGGATGATGTCACCGAAATCATAGGATATACTGACTTGATACTGTTGATCCACTCATCCTTCTCTTCCGCAGTGGGGGCAGAGATACGGTAAAAGGTGTGGTTTCCTTCCACCACCCTCCCATCCGCCTCTGTCTTACAAGCCTTAATCACTTGATCCTTATTATCAGGAATGAAGAGCTCAAAGCAATTCTGAGAGACAGAGATAAAATATATATACATGACTGTCCAGCAGGGGGAGACAGAGCACCTTCCATTTATCAAAACCTGCCGATTCTACACAACGTGTAAATAATAGTAGATGGGCTAATACTGCTGACTGAAAGAGATGCTTTTCTAGAGGCAAGATGGTAATTATCTCTAGGGTCTATGTTATAGTTTAGGGGAGATAATCTACTGAAATCAGTGGGGTGTGGCTTACTGGCTTCTTGTCCTCGACTTCACGAATACTGAGGTTCTCCAAGGGGATGATCCCTCTGGGTTCTTTGTCCTGGGCAGAGATGAGAAACCTTTCAAAATCTGCTCTGCTTTGTATGAAAGCCAGGAGTAGTTCTTATAACAAATGTACACGTGTAAAAATGAAAGGTTTAGCAAGATATTTCGTTCTGTTAGAAAAGATGGTAGAACAAGCTACAATCAGAGCAAGAGGAAGAATCCCATGTCTTCAGTGAACAAACTGAAATTATATGGATTGTGGTTCTGGGAGAGTTTGAAACTTACAGTAGTGTACTCAAAGTAATAGAGGCAGTTGTCTGTAAGAATGAACCATCGCCGTTTCCAGGTTTTGACGCGTCCCCCTGAGGAACACAAAGAAAAGTGTGAGAGGGGGACAAAGGAGCAAGAGTTCTGGAAGGTTCTGAAGTTGAAGCAGTGGAAAGACAGAGTTGCAGACAAGCTAGACAGACAGATGAACGCACATGTAATGAGAGTTTTTCCCCCGCAATGACTCAAATTCCCATTTTCCAAAAAAAGCATAGCATTCCTTTTAAGCACCAAACCATGCTTTATGATGTCAGTCACATCCAGATATAGAATTTCTCAACAGCTTCACCCCCCTGAGAACATTCGCAAACTTGGAGCAAGAAATGGAGCATCTGATGTTGGGATAAACAGACATAACCTGGAATGCTTTGCTTACACCACAGGAATTTAAGACTCACACTCTTGAAAAACACCCGATATCAAAACATCGTAATTCCACTGAGTAAATCTGATTGATATTAACAAGAAAAACAATATTCTGCACTCAGTAGACCAGACTATAGCCGTCAACACTTAACTGGTGAACTCGGTGCCCTGTGTAATTAATTGACGATCTTCATGTTAAAAATAAGCTGTTTGTAGCCACCACTAATCACAGTTCTGGGAGAAGAGCTGGCTCAAATCCAACACAACCACTAAAAACAAGAGGCATTCTCCCCACTATGGCTGAAAGCATCTTCTCTGGCACATTCTACAGGTCTCTGGGCTTAACTCAGCACCCAATGATCTGTGTCTGAACCTTGACCCCATCACACCCCCATTTCCTCTGGAGGAAATCTGATCCCGGCAGCAGATGGTTTCTCCAACCGAGGGACTGGTGTGGTGAGAAACACCGTACTATAGTGGCTGCGCTTTTTTAGGCTGGGCTTAAACTATGGGCATCAAAGGGCGGATCATCTGACGGGACGCACATTATCAATGAAACACAGCTCTGAGCACTGAGACAACTACACGGCCGTAAGAGGCGCAGGGATTCCTAAAAACAAGAAATCAACCACAAAGATCTGAGAAAATTTTTTTTTTGGGGAGCTCCGAGTAATTCTATTCTGACATCATAACCATGGAGCTCCACCCGGAGACCAAACCCATATATAACTGCAGAGGTCACTGCTATTACAGACACTGTTTCATAAACCTATAGGAACGTGTGGTTTTTACGCTCTGCTGAATCTCGCTAGATATTCGTCTCAAAGGAACTGATGCAGATGTCAGAATGGGCTACAGCAGACATAACAAACAGACATCACGACATTATGGCAGATACACACATTCAGCAAATTGATTGGGTTGGTGGTTGAGTTTATAAATCACAGCTGTTGTCTTACAGCCAACCAGAAATGCCCCGTCAGAGCAGGAAAGACCCTGTACTCTGGGGAGATTCCTGGAGGGCTGGCTAAGGGTGCTGGGCTGTGGCAGAAGTGGACATACAGAGAAATGTCCAAATCGGAGGGTGACTGACACGTTGACAAGGAGAGGTGAACGGTGTTGAGTGGATCCGGGAAGGTAATGGCGAGTTATGTCCAGAAAATTCAAGCCTCTAGTCAATTTTTTGAACACCCTTATCCATTTAATCTAATCACCCACGGATGCGCTGTCTCTCCTGTCCCAGGTCTTACTTTAATGGTTTTGTACAACGAGTAGATGCTCAGGAAAGTAACTATGCTGATAATCATCAAAGAATCTGTCATTTCAACTCCAGACATGTCCAATCTTACCTAGTGCCTTTCAGCCACAGCCCACCATCTCTCACGCAAGTGCACGTAACCTTCCAACACGCACACGCACACGCACACACACACATATACGCTCTCATTCTCCTCACATGCTCTGAGCGAACTGCACTGCAGTGCAGCACCACAGCAGGCCAAGACACACATGGTCCTGTTGGCTTCCAGCATGAAGAAGGGCAGTAGGTGCGCACTCTGGTATAGGTGCAGTATTCCTACCCATTCCCAACAGAGCCACAACGTCAGACCAGACAGAGATGTAAACTAGGACCTAAGAATGCAAATGGAATCGTGTTCCACTATTCTCCATCTTATTTTAGTAATGCCACTTTTTTTCCCACTTAATTACATTTTATGTGTAAATCATTTTGGTTTTATATGTATTTTATGCTTTATTTATATTGTGTGTATATTTTGCACTTTTTTTTTTGGTTCAGGATGTAAATTACTGCTTGTGTTGTTGGGGCTCTGCACGGGAAAAGGGTTCAAATGAATACTGCAGCTGCCAAAATGGAAATCAAAAAGATTGAACACCACAGCAAACAGTGAGAAAAGGCACTCTTCACTACGGTAGTCATGAAAAAACCAAAACCCAAGCACCCGGCAACCGCCCGGCAACCACACAGAGAAAGAGAAGCACTTGGACAAACCACCAGCTTGATGAAGAAAAAAAAAAGAAAAGGACCAAACAAACAAACAAACAAACAAACAAACATAAAACTAGGTTAAACGAATGGAGGGCAGACCCTATGGAAAGGGGCCCATAAAACTAATGACATTAAAAACAAAAAAACAAAACAAAAAATGAAAGAAAGGAAAGAAGGAATGGCGGACCACCAAAAGCACCTGATAGCTGAAAGATGGACTAGTTTGGGAAGAGCAGGTGTACATACCTCCTGAGGAAAGACAACAGCCAAAATCATGGGAACAAACAAACAAACGAGGAAGAAAAGAAAAACAAAAAATCAAATTAAATGATAAGAAATCATATCACCGTATGCTGCTAGTCTGATCAAAGGAGGTGCTTGTGCACTGCTTTTCAAATACAAGCTCTCAAAAAAGAACATAAACAAGGGGGAAAGGAAGTTCAAATTAATGAGAGGGAAGGGGGAGGGGTCCGATAAAAATTGTACATCTGTACAGTTGTTCAATGTATTATTGTTTTCCACATCAGAAATAAAAATGGGAAAACATTTTATGGCAGGCAGTACACAATTTGGGCACCAGAACAAATGTATTCTGATGATTTCGTTACCCAGAATGCACTGTAACAGAGAGAGAGAGAGGTCACTGTACGACAGTACCTCCGCTACTGCACCTCACTCTTCATACCAGCTACGGTTTCACCATTATTAACAGTCCACCTGATTGAAGTGATCTGTCAGACTGGTTTGGAAATGGTCCTGGTACAAATGCATGCTGACGTGAAGTACAATTCATATAACATCATTCACAAAAGTTGATTTTGATCCCCATCTGATTTACTGATTAAGGGGAGAATCCATAACCAGTTCAGATCACTTTGAATCATTTCAAACTCGCACAGAGAGGGAGGTTGAAGTGGAAAACCGAGGAATGGGTTGCAGTGTTCTGTATTGCTGTTCCCAGAGGTTCACTTTACAGCAACACGGAGCACTGCAATCAAAACAGATTCACCTGAGAGATTAAAGAGGAACCGCGTGTACATTTGAACGTGTCTGTACGTGTCGGTGTGAAGGAATGTATGAGAGTGAATAATGTGAGTTGGTGTGTGTGTGTGTGTGTGCATATTCAAGTTATTTATTATTGATATTCATCCACTGGTAGCCATCTCACCACAAAAGCACATCCATAATGCATCGAAGTGAGCAGCCGTCTTCTCAGACACCTGCTCCTAACTTTCAGACTAATAAATGGAGGAGGAGGAGGAGGAGGAGGAGGAGGAAGGGGGTGGGGGGGGGGGGTTGTAGGGTAAGAGTCATTGGTCAGCAGCATTTGTTTGGCAAATCTGCTCACATTCCTTTTAAAACAGACATTGGGTAATAAGAGAAGTGGTTTTAAAAGCATTCATTCTGATTCCTTATTGCTGTGGAGTTACTTGCTGCGCTTCTACACTCACCTAATTTGAGCAGCCAGCCTTCTCTGTCTGGGTTGAAGAAAGTATGAGTGAGGTCATTCCCGTCGTCCTCTGGGATTTTAAAGGGTTCGTTCTTAATGCTTTCATACAGATTCTGTGGGGACAAAGAGAAAAAAAAAGGTTGATATGGACAGTTTTAAAAGGTGTATAGATGGAGAGAATAGACAGAGAGGAGAAAGAGACGGACTCTGAGAAGTTCTTCGGGCAGGTCTCCTCCATCGTTTATTCCTCTGTTCATGGAGATGAAGCGCTCCACGGTGGGTTTGTCCTTCACGTTGGGATTGTGCAAGCTGGTGTTCAGCATGATTATGGCAAAAGACAGGATATAGCACGTGTCTGCACAAACAAACAAACAAACAAAACACAAATTTTTTTCCTCGGACCAAAGCAAACACACACACACACACACACACACAAAGAAAGTATTTCCCTCCACTGTCACTCACCACTGATCAGCTTTGATATATAATTCAAACAAACCACTTATTTTTGTTTGTCACTTGGTGTTTTTTATGTCTATGCACCAAGAAAGGCAAGCTTACAGCCTGGTGGTTTGAGGCCTCAACACACAACAAAAAAGCGAGACTGAAGAAAGGGAGAGTGAGAGAATCTGTGGATAAGTGTGTGTGTGTGTGGGTGTGCCTGTGTGTGTGTGTGTGTGTATCTGTCTGTGTGGATGTGCATGTGTGTGCGTGTGCGAGTGTGTGTGTGCGCATGTGTGTGCGTGTGTGTGTGGTGACAGAGTGGTCAGGACATAGCTGACACAGCAGCACTCTTTCTGGCCTGTGTGGATCAGCACAAAGCACATGAATTATTCAGCTCAATCTGTAGTCACAGAAGAAGCTTCTGCCACGAACACACTGTACCAGACACGCCACCCGAGCATGAAACGCCTCTGCCGATGCCGCGCACACAGATTCCAGAAAGTATTTGCATCTCTCAAGAATTGCCACCTTCACCACATTTGATTTTTGGGCCATAAAGTTAAAAAACCAACCAAACAAACAGAAAAAACAATACTATTGTTCTGACTTAATTTGGAATTTCCAATTCCCTGTGCTATCACGAGTCCTTGTCATAGCATGACTACTTCTATTCACCTGCACAGTTTACAAGCGTTTCCATGGTAACGGCAACAGTCACTGCCCGTTGGTGGGGAGGGTGGCCCTTTGAATTCTCTTAAGGGTGTTTTATGTAGTGTGGACAGATTTGTTTGATGGTTTTTACGTCATGTGTAAAACCCACCTGTGGATTGGAAGACGCCTGGATTGCACTGGCAATAACGCTGGGCGAAAGCCTCCATCATGCGGTCGATTTTCTGGGCCTCACCTGGCAGCCGAAAACTCCACAGGAACTGCCTGCACGTGGGCACACAATAATCACTCTGAGTGGTACCAGCCACAGGATGGTAACTTAATCCCCTGAGAACAGCGGCTGGCAGGCTGGTTTGTGCGTGTGTGTGTGTGCGTGTGTGTGTGTGTGTGTGTGTGTACCAGCTGCCATAATGTACTGGCTAATGACAGATCCCCCTGAGTGACCATTACACTCATTGGTGGATTAGTCCCTAGATAAGAGGTTTGATCTCTTGGGAGTACTGGGAAAACTTTGTAGATTTTCTCTCTGTGGTACAACTGTAAGGAGCAGTGCCAAACGTAGCACTAAAGAGGTGTATGTCAGTGAGGTTTGATCTCTTTTTTTTACCTGAGGGCCTGGACTAGGTTCAGATCTGTGAACTCGTGTAGCTCCACAAAAGCGTGAAGGACTTGGATGTTGAAATCATCTCTGTGACAAAGGCAAAAACATCGGGTGAGCTGACGGAATGCCACACGAAAGAAAAGGTCAGTTTATCATTCAGACATTGAAAGGACGGGGGAAGAAAAAAAAACAAAAAACGGTTAGCCTAAGATGCGAGAAATAAGAGAACGTGCTTATTCCGCTACTGTCAAATTCTTTTATGAAAACCATTACCTCACTCCCAACCTCTGCGCTGAGCTAAGAATGTGATATCCCCTCATGGGATTGTGGGATACCTCTTTAGAGGTCTCCTTCATAGGGTCAGATCATGTCCTGCCTCCACCCACTCAACTCCTCTGGTGGGCTTACGACCAATCCACTCACAGGGAAAGCCCTAGAGACCACCCCCGTTCCAACGGACCAGACGGGGGTCAAACTACTGATACTGATCTGCTTTCCTCTGAATGGCCTAAACTTCATTTCCTCATCTTGTCTGCCCCAGTCGGCCCCACCCTCGCTCCACTGGTCACACTCAGAGATTAAGAAACAGCATAAGAGATTAGAGTGTGATAAAGAAAGCACAAGTGGCCCTGGGTTTTTGAGAAAGAATAAGCGGGCATTTTGGGAGGTTCTTGACTAATTTCACCTCCCCTGATATAAAACTCACAACCTTCTTACACTGTTTTGGTGAACATTCCTGAAATATTTCGCATTTAATACAGTTACAGAGGGATTCAAAAGAAATAGAAGACAGATGGAGCACAAGTGTGTAGAGCAGTACATACCAGTAAGTTATGCTCAACTATTAAAAAGCTCATGAGAGCTGGAGCACTGAATATGTATTTGACTGGGTTAAGAAAACAAACAAAAAAACAAAACAATAAAATGTTGACAAAAATGACACTTTGTGGTCGTGTTTCCACTGGCAGTTGGCCACGTTATATCCCAGATGGCATGTGATCAAAATAGCAGAATTCTTATCCAGTCTGTTACCGAGAGACCAACCCCGAAAAAAAAAAAAAAAAAAAAAAAACCTGTTGAAACGTCGTTCAGCTCACCTCTCTCCTAAGTAGTCGCCTATGGCTGTCTTATTAAGGCCCTCCCCTTTATAGAGGAACTGAGCAATGTCATCGCTAGTGTTCTTGAGAAGGTCGTTCTCAATGAGGAACTGGATCCCCTGGGAAAGGAAAACAAACCATTTTTTTTTTCGTACAAAAACTAATTTACTGCCACCGGAGATGTCATTCCGGGCCAGGGCACTGAATGCAGTACTGTATACCTTTTTGGGGTCCATGTTGAATTTCTTACGCCCCATGGCCACTTGTTTATTCCTCTGCATGTTTTTCCTATGAGATGGAAAATAAGTAAGAACTCCACGTTACTCAATGCTGTTTGACAGTTAGTACATAAAGAAAATGAAAAGGGTTTGATGAAGTTTTGTTTGTGATTCTTTAGTTGTCCTTTGTTTCAGCACAGAGGCGCGGGAACACAAGCCTCTTTCAGTTGTCTGATAACACACACCATGTGGATGCCGACACTGAAGTTAGCGACTAATGACAGATCACCAGAAAAACAGCTGTATATAATCCTTATCTTTTTGCAGAGACAAAAACACTTGTCAAAGATCGGTGGAGCCTACGGCACTGAAGCTTACAGGGACAAATTCACGTCCAAGACAAAGAACGCATCTAACTAATGCACTCGTCTAATGGATGGAAAAGTGCTCTCGTAATCAGAATGGAATATGTGTTAAGAAGCCTAAAAAACCTTGAGAGGTTTTAAAGCACCCTGGCCTTGAGCAGGTGAAATCCCTCCTCTACTCCGAACACTCCTGGATCATCTCTCATGAGACATGCTATTGTCAACATCACCAAACAAACAGCCCTGAATAATTCAACGCATTCCCATCAAAATGGGAGTGGCTGCTGAAACATTTAAGCTACTCTAG
This sequence comes from Chanos chanos, assembly GCF_902362185.1. NCBI lineage: Eukaryota > Metazoa > Chordata > Actinopteri > Gonorynchiformes > Chanidae > Chanos > Chanos chanos. Next base: position 14,387,471 of record NC_044507.1, read on the forward strand.
ATTTACCGGGTAGTCAGACTGTACACCCAGTTTGGACTGGGCTGGCACCCAGCAAGCATCACATACAAATATATGTGTGTGTGTATATATACATATATACATACATATATATACACACACACATATCTATATCTATATCTATATATGTTGTTATGTGATGCTTGCTATATACATATATATACATATCCTGTAAACTGACATGCATAAGCAAGGACTGCTTTAGGTTTGGTCTCACCTCTCCTCAGTGGAGCCAAGGTTTTCAATCTCATTTGTAACTTCTGCTATCTCATCCTTCAAACGCTGTGGAAAGACCAGAGAGGATGGAGATGTAAGGATACAAGACTCAAAAAAAGAGAATGTTTTACATCACATATCATTCAATAAAAGAGCGGTCTGAAAGGAAGAATATAGCTGACTTCAGGACGTATAAATGTATAGTAGAAAAATACTCAAATGACTGAGTGACACACATATACACACACACACACACACACACACACACACATAAACATGCACGTACACAGACACACACTTTTACACTTTCATCTTCAGTCAGTTTTCCAAAGAAGGATATGATAGGAGGGAAGAACTGGCAAATTTCTTTCATCTGAGCACATCAGCTTAAGGCCTGACATTCTAATAAATATCTAACCATAACCCTTGAACTGAAAGAACCTGGAGATGGAAAGACAGAAAGAAAGAAAGAAAGAAAGAAAGAAAGAAAGAAAGAAAGAAAGAAAGAAAGAAAACATCTGAAGACATCTAAACCTTTTTCAATATTCCTTGCTCAACTGACTGGGATTGTATGCTACATCCTAAAATCTCTCTTTTTCACTCAACCCATCCAAAACAGGCCTGACATTGGCCACTCAAATCTAATATCTGAAGATGGAGCTCTCTTTTCCAAAGAAAGTTCTTTTTTATAGAAATCACATTACAGGAGGAGAATTGGCGAATGACCTCAGATTAAAGACTACAGACAGTGAAATTGGATTATTTTTTGTCTTTTTGGAGATTAATGGAATTAGGGGCAAAAAAAAAGAGGCCGAACTTTCTGTCAGAGATCTGAAGAAAGGCTGGAGCCAGACTGGCGGTAAACTCACCAAATAAAACAAGGTTGTCCTTCTCTGGAGTCAAGTATAATGAGCCTTCTCTAATTACTTCATTTTAAGGTTAAGGAATCTTGCACTGTAATGTTTTTTTTTTCATGTTTTCTCATCTTTAACCACACAACTGGAGAGAAAAAAACATCTGTTTTTCCACTAGGCCTGCGTTAAATAAAGACAAATTCCAAAGATGTTTGTCTTCACAAACAAAAGAATGGTTTGTGGCGGAAGACCTTGACACACAGAGTTGTGCGGGTGAGTTTGGTCGGGGGTGGAGTGTATCTGAAAGAGGCTTCGGTGCAAGAGGAAATGCGACAGTTGGACAGAGCGAGGTGGTTTACAGAAAGTCAAGTCACCTCATCTGTGTTTGCTCATCAGTACATTTCAACAGCTGGTGGTTAAACTTAACTTTGAAATATGTATTACACCACCAAGTCTACACGTCTTAGTGCATAACTCTGAACAGAATCAATTCTCTTTATTTTAGTTTCCTAACGTGATCTAGTCGACTCCACAGAAAATGATGCTGGTGCGTTCTTTAAAAGATTCCACCCTGTTCCTGTTAACCTTCCTGTTGTGTAATGTCCTACGCATTTTAAATTCACACCCCAAACCACGTCCTTACTTCTCTCAATGCTGTCATGAAAAGTCAAACCACAAGAGTGTTTGCCACTAACTGCTATGCTAGCAGCACCTTAGTCCTCACAAAAACATACCAACTACAGTAAAGGAGTACACCTCGGACAGTTCTTAGGTTCCAGTTGTTGGTTTTCAGTCCAAAATATTCCAAGTATCTCTCTCTGTTGAGTACTCAAGAAGTAAATATTTAATTTAGAAAAAAAAAAAACAACAGACATGTAGACAAAGTCTGCAGAGGTCAGCCAAACATCTGAACAGAGCCTGGGAGGAGAGACCCCCCCCCCTCCACCCTCAGCAGAGCACAGACAGTTTCACTTGGAGAAAACATTTGAGTTTTCAAACCTGAACCTGGCAAACAAATACCAGATTTTCAGACTCAAACTGAAAAGTACAGGGTAGCTATCTGTGCGGCTGTTTAGCAAACAGGTGAACTTAGGCAAAAACTGCTGATAAACGCTGATACGTTGTAGACAATAAGATAACGGGCTTTTGTAATACATGAATTCAAATGAGCATGTCAGAGGGAAACATGAGTCAGACAAACTAGGTGCGCTGGTTGTGAGATTGCTAAAGAAAAATCTAGTACCTGAATGTCCTCCAGCAGCTCCTGTTTGCGACGACGGATATTCTCCAGCTCCTGCTGCTCCTCCGGAGTCAGGTCATCTGGCACTGAAATTGAAAATAAGACAAATGACGTGAGACATGGTAACCAAAACACACACACACACACACACACACACACAAACACACATTCAATCGTCATCAGAAAAGCATGTGTGTTTTTATCATGTTGAGACATATAGTCATAGAGGGCTATTCTTTTCTCTGGACACACATATGCTTTGATGACTGTAATGGTTATATGTATTCTGATTTTATCTCTTGCTCCAGCCCTGCTCTTGCAGAGATCAATAAACAACCCAGGAAGGCCAGGCATAAGAAAACCAGGTTGCTCCCAAACCCACATCATCACTCTTGTTCACATTAGAGTGAAAACAGAATTACAGCGGAGGTCCCTGAGGACTCAACTAAGACAAATCTTGCTTTATTTTATTTACCACTGCATGTTAAAAAATGTATATGCCAATATCGCTAGCTGTGTCAATGCCCTGGATTCACCCTTTCTGTTTGAGATGATGAACAGGTCAAGCTAAAACCAATTTAATCATTCAGTTTGACTTGCTAGTTTGTCAACTGGCCTTGATGCAGAGAGGTCTTTCTGGAATCTTCTATTCACTTAAAAACTGAAGCAGCGAACACTAAAGCCAGTAGAAGTTCTTGACAAACAAGAGTTCAACATCATTTTAATTCTTCATCTGACCATTCTGCCTCATGATAAATGTGAAATTTTTCTTTTTCTGCATCAGGAACATTCTTATAACCGTCTGTTTTTCTTTCCGCTTCATGACTGTTTGAGTGAAACAGGCTTACTCTTCTTAAAATTGAGAAATAAAACACCTTTCCAACATAACAGTAAAAATGCTCCAACAGTAACAGCATGTGTCAAACTACATTTGGAAGAGATATTATTAGTCTGCCCGAGCCGGGGGGGTGGGGGTGGAAGCAGGAGCCGTGAGGCGGAGAAGGTCCTGCTTTAGACAGGATGAGGCAACTCTCTGGAGTGTAGTGCAATCTCAAAGCCAGTCAATCCTCCCATCAGAAGGTCCAAAACTGGTACCATTAAGTTATGATGCTAATCATCAAGACACTAACCTAGTCTTTCATGAGTCCCAAAATAGAGACTTCTTTTTTGATGGGAGTTTGGCTTGGGTTGAAGATTTTTCTTGGTTCAGTAATAGAATATTTTACAAGCGTGCCCTTCTACTTGCCCTTTCCTGCTTAGCATCCACTATGACCTTACTGCAACCTCCCGCCACGACCAAAGGCCATCTCATAGGTCAAAGACCAGAGGCTGTCATATGCTACTTACCTAACTGGACAACACAGAAGTGAAGAAATGCTGAGTGGTGGGGGTGGGGGGATGAGGAACTGGGGCGGGGGGGTCAGTTGTTGATTCGGTGAATCTGATCCCACAGGCTGCTATTTACTGTTCCTCTGACAGCCTGGACAAACCCCTTCAACGCTCGTCTTCACTCCCATCCCCCTATTGTAGCGCTTCATTCTCTAACGTTCTCACTAAGTCCAATCCACACACCCACACACTGAATAGAAAATTAGCTTCATGTATAATTCCCTTGCAAATGTGTGGCCACACTCCCACACTGAGACATGGGAAATCTGTTGAGTGGACACTCTCTTTTCCTGTAATGGACGGCATGGGGAACTCACATTTCATGTGATCTAAAATCAGCTGATTTTCAGTGGTCATACAAGTTGCAAGCATAGATAAACTATAGTACTGAACTGCAATCGACTGACTTTTTCCTGGAAAACCAAAACAAACATATTCAGGAACCTATTTTTTCCCCCAAATGTGCTCCTCGATACTTAGTTGAAATTCAAATGGCACAGAGCGCTTAAAAACATATGAAAAACGTTAAAAAAAATCTGTAACCTCATTGTTTGCTTATTCAAAAACAAAGAACGAGACAACAATACTATGTCTCAATGCCCCAAAGCCACGCAACAGGAGAGACCAGCGACCCAAAACAATAGAGCAATGTTCTGTCTCTCATTATACAGCTGGGCTGGTGGAACATTCCAGCCAGGTCCCCCTGACCTCTCCTGAGGATCATCCCCCGAAAACTCATTCAGCATGCGGTTCTACCGCCAGCTCTCTGGCTGTAGCCTCTCTACTGCCCATTATCACCATGGCAACCCACCACTCACCCTACCCCTCACATCCTGTAGGGATGCTGAGAGTCAAACAAATGGTGAGGGTACAAATCGTGTACACTCAGAATTTTACACGGCTCATTGCTTAAAGCTGTTTGCTCCCTTAAGTAATAAGACCAGTGACACAGACAGTAGATTTCAAGCACCTGGGAAGCAGGCTTACATTTGAGAAGAATTGATTAGAGCCTGTAAAGTCAATAATACTTTGATAATACTCAACTATAAAGGTTTTCAAAGATGAGAAATCATTCTGTGTGGACTTCCTCTCAAGTATTTCCTTTCATTTTTTTTTTAACTCTGGTGACACTGATGATCACTGGCATCTACTTCAGCTCTCCAGAGAAGAATTTGGCATGACTGCCTTTTACTATTCATGAACCACTCAGAATAAACTGATTTTGGGTCAGGTTCTATAGTTCAAATAACATAGACCAATGCTTCAAGTAGGCCACTCATGGAAAGTTAGGTGTAGAGATCACAGTTTGAATTTAGATGTAAACAAGTTTGCATGTCTCTTAAATAACAAACAAAAGAGGAGTGTGTATTATGGTTACAGTATACTCCTGGAGGAAACTCAAATATTAATTCAAACCATTACCCTAAAGATCTTAAACTTCTTACAGCAAACTAAGTTTTTTTTTTCATAAATTCAGTTTGGAAGGAAGTTTCTCTGAAAAGCAACCCCACACTGAGTGCTGTCCTTTTGTCCATATTGTTACAATTCTATGAAAGAAGGTACTAAAAAGACCATGAAAACAGTATCTTTTTCGCTCCCCCTCTTTCCAGAGGGCAATACAGTGACAAGTGTTCAAAAAGATCAACCTATCCACCGTCTTCTGTCAAAATTAACAAAGGGCACAACAAGTTTTTATACGTTTTTTTGTCTCCCAAAGACCAAAAAACCCCAGAAAAGTCTCCATGTTGTCGTGGCGGAAGACTACAAGAGACCAAAAGATGTAAAGAGACAGAAAACACTGCGATATTCCTGCTTCCAAAGGCATAAGGAATTTGGAGCAGATCCATCTCATTACTTCAGCATCTCTTCTTTAGTGGAAGTCAATATTCATCATCTAACCTCGGCTTTTAAGACTGAAAAAGAGCCAAGCCCAACATTTCGCAAGCCGTAGCTCACAGTAAAGTCTGAAACCCATCTAATGCTCATTTCAAAGCTGAAGAGAATTCGTGGGTGGGGATGGAGAACAAGAAAATGGGGCCACCCACATCCTTCTATCAAAAACATCTCACTGCCCAGAAACAGGTCGACCTGAGAAACTACACACATTCTGTCAAAAGTCTCACAGTCTCACTGAAAGTAAATGTTTCTACCCTACGGTGTTAGCTGTTGTGTCAATACTGCACTAAGTGTTCCATTTCAACAATAAATCACCATACAATCTACTTGACTGTATTGACTATGCTGCCGCATGTCTGTGGAACTCTATTCAGTCAAAATATAACCATATAAGTGCCACTGTATTCCTAATACAGACATTAAAAGGACACTCACAGGAATCAGTTATGAAAGTGCTATACGATTACCAAGAGCATAATGTAAACATAAGATAAAGTGAACATCTCTGTAATCCATTAACTTGTCTGACATTAACTGCGATTTCTGCAATATCAGACGATTGCTATTCGGGGGGGTGTTCTCCGAAACACTACAACCTGATTGTTCACTGACCTGATTTGGACCTGGACTTTTTTTTTTTCTCTTTTAGCTGAAATAATTTTTAAGACATTCCTACACACTCTTGATATTACTCATTTACATAAAGCATCTCTTCAGAGACAATTCTAGGTGTTTGTCATCTTGAGAATTTTTTTTTATCTGATTTGCACTTTGATTTCCTGTTTATTCTTACAGAGGAAACTGGGGACTTTTCATTTATCTTTTCTTTTTGCATTAGAAACTCACACACAACTTCTCTCAAAAACTAACCTGTAGAGGATAAAAGTCCACTCTCCCTACCGCTGTTGCCATGGAAATACCCTGCTTTGCCAGTTAGTCGCCATTTGCGTTCCCGTAAAGGTACACAGCACTTGAGCACACATGGAGTGCCACTCAGGACTCATTCATCTGGGATGGGTGGCACCCCTCTCAGAGGACTGAGTTTCCATAGCACTACAGGAGAAGTCACAGTTATAGAAAAGCCTAAGTCCCTTTAAGATCCGAGCTGATTCCAATGTTGGCAAAAGCACCGGACAACTTATTTCCATGCAGATCGCTGGAGAAATCTCTTCTTAAAAATCAGGAAATTAAAAGTTCCAGTCGCTCTGATCTCCTCAGGACCCCCCCTCCTGATCTGACCCAATTCAAAAGATACAACCTAAGAGACAAACCTAAAAATGTACCCACTAAGACAAGCTTCCAAGTGCATGATCAACCTCCTCAGCCCGCTTTTCAGTGCTGCCTCACCTACAGACAGTCATTTCATAGCCGTACCACTCATTAACGACATCAACATGGGGTTGTTGGAGAGACAAATATAATCTATTAAAAAGAAATTCCTTTGGGGTTTTCTGTGTTCTCCTGACTTATGTCAATGTCTCTGGGGACCCTACCACTTCTGGGAGGTCTCCAAGTCCTGAAAACATGAACTGGTTTACCATCTTCACAGCACGCACCGGCCATTCCAATTCTCATAGTCTCACAGACGCTAACAGAACAAAAATGTAAAACAAATTGTATCTGCCAGGTAATTTACATACGCAACAAGATGATGTATGTACAGGCTGCTCCTATCCTTGTTATAATGCAGTGCACTGACAGCAAAATTCAGCCCAAGGATTCTTGTCCTTCCCTTATCTTTGCTGTCAAACAAGCACCCATCTGGTCCTTTGAGGATTTTCATTAGACTTGATTAACCTCCTCTCTAGCCTTCTCCATTATTCTCTTGCTCTTCTTACTGCCTGTTTTTTCTCTGCTTCCTCCTAATGTTGTGCAATCTTATCTCCCAAACGCAGCCAACCCCCATCTCTCCATCTTCTCCCTGACCAAAGATGCTATCCTTGTCCCCCTTCCCCCACCCACCTTACTCAAGGCCTCCTCTGAAATGGGGAGCATGCAGCCTTGCTACAAGCACATCTGTCCTGCCAAACAAATGTTTACTTATTTTAAAACCACCTGCTATAGTCCACCTGACCATCACATGAACTCAAACCTCAGGTCCAGAGTGCTGCACAAACACGAAACTCTACATAAACAGTCCGACGTGTCATTGCCACCAAAAACTTCTTTTTCAGTGAAAACAGGTTGCCGTGCCCTTAGCCTCAATTTTCGTCGAGCGTTGGCGCCAGGGCTCCCACTCAGTGGTACCGTGCCCCTATGCGTTTTAGTCCCCATTGGTGATGAACAGCTTTAGTGAATCCCATGCAGTAATAAGGACTCCAGTTATACTTCACCCTTGCTCCAATGACCTCACACCATCATAGCCTGTCAAGGCAACGCCACACACATTCCCTCATACATACCATGTCAAAGTACAGGACATGAAAGAGGACAAAATGGAACAGGGCTTTGTCTAATGGACTCCAGGTCACAGGGGACTCAACCTGAACTGGCCAAGGGGGAGAGAGAGAGAGAGAGAGAGAGAGAAAGAGAAAGCTCTGTGTTTCACAGAACAAGAGTGGGACAAACTGGCAGAGAAACACATAGACAGTGGGAAGATCACAGGTCTGAACATTCACTGGCCCCGTACAACAAGCCACATAGGGAAAATTTGGTTTTATGTTTGAGGAGTTCTGGGTGTTTCACCTTTACTACCCTTGCATGGAAAAACCCCAAACTGTAATGTAAAAAAAAAAAAAAAAAAAGGAAAAAAAAAAAAAAAAAAAAAGATCCAATAAGTGCACTGGCGCATGTAATCTTCTATGTCAATAACCAGCAGGCAACAAATAAGCACATCCCTTAACTCTCATGAAACCACAGAGTCATAAACCTGGTCAGACCAACCTCAGCACTTCTCACTTTATCACCAGGAGACGGCCCAGTCCAACCAAATGAGCAGCATGCCTGTGGCTGACACATGCGACGCTCTGTATACACACTGATTTAATCTCATTCATGTGTCAGGGCTGCAAAGCTCAACTTTAAACACTCCAAACTAACTAATTCACCACCGAAAAGCACTTAGTATAAAACAAATACACCCATTGTCGTATTTACAAGCTCTCACATTAAATTTCATGACATCAATTTAAGGGTAATTACTAAAGCAAGAGACGTAATATGCGACTAATTCAAAATGAGAGACTGAGATGTTTTCTCAGATTTGCGTAATTTAATGGGAATTTACTTTTACTGACACAAAATAAATAAAGAGAGAGAAAAAAAAAACACATAACAACTCGGTGTTTGTCCAACACCAGACTGTCTGGCCAAAACGGAACAAATGCTGGGAGAAAATCTCTTAAATCACACTGACCTGAGAGCGTAATCCTGTAAAGTCTTTGTCTCGTCCTCCAGCACTGGACCCCACTACTTTCTCTTTCCCTATCCCTCTCTTCTCTCAATGATACATGCACAGTGCCTAACGTGACTCAGACAGTCAGCTAGCCCCAGAACACTGCTGATTTGAAGGCCGGTATGGACACAGAAAGAAGGAGGGAGGAAGGGAGAGAGAGAGAGAGAGAGAGAGAGAGAGAGAGAGATGGGGGGAGCGACAGGCCGAACAGGACCCTGGTAACAGATACATACACACGTTGCTAGACTCCTCACTCTACTGTACTTCACAATCAGCATTCCACAGAGCAGCCTGCCCACAGTATACTGCTATAGTCCATCTGGAGAGATTCCTCTCTCTCTCCCTCTTCCACTCCCTCCCTCTCACTCTCTCTCTCTCTCTCTCTCTCTCTCATTCCAGGGACCTCTCCTGTCACTAACATGGAGGCTCCACCCAGTGGTCATTTTCAGCTCTTTTCTTTCTGTCATCCACAGATCTCTCTGCTCTGGTCAATGCAAGGCTATTTCACACACTTACAGAGACACAATATGCCCTCACAGGCCTTAGGTTCTCTCTAAAGGAAGGCCCCTGAAGAGCAAGCGCTTACACTAACTATTTGGGATCATTCATGCGCATCTGTGAACAGTCTTCAAAAACAGGAGGCGTTTCTATGCTGATTGTGGCATTCTGCCTTCATACAAGTCTTATATAATAGAGGTTTTCCGACATTTGGGATACGAGGTTTCAGTCGCTTCTCTGCCAGGCCTGCTGACTGTTGGCACAGACCCAGGGCATTACAGTAAGCTGTGCTCCCTTGGGCGGGTACGCCAGTCTATGCAGCTGCAGTCACCTTTGCGTGAACACCTCATCGCGTGCTATGCTGCTCTGCTAAGCAGCTGACAGTGTGAAAAGATACAGTGGCTTCACACTTACAAAAGCTACACGTATCTCACCTCCACACGGAGGTAGACGCTGTGCAGAGGGGCAGAGTTAAAAGAATTTATGGGTAGTTGAGCTCTGGGTGACCGGGCACAAATCATAAAAAGACCAGGGGGTGTGCGACAACTCTGGACTTGAGTATCCCACCAGGTCCAGTTAGTGAGAACGGATCACTTCCAGCCTCTCCGAGCTGCACTGATGCACGTACTGCACCATGAGAGAGGAAATACCATTGCTCTTTCAGGTCAGTGAGTCAGAGTCGCTGAGTCTCTTTCCTCTCCCAACCTTTCTCTCCCCGGGTCTTTCTCACACACACTCAGACACACTCTCGAGACTGAAATCACATATCTCACTTCACCTCTGAGCGGTCCTTACAAGCACCGCGACACAGCTGATGAGTCAGTATCAAAGTAACGCAGGAATTACTCAAGTAATAGGCCATTGACCTCCCATGGCTCCAAATTCAGCAGATATTTCCTGGATTTAGCTGACCTCAGTCAGTACTATGAGGGGTTTTCTCTAGAGTGTATGACTCTCACAAAGAGATGACACATCCGCTGAGAAGCTTTCTATTAAATTACTGATCTCACCAGTCTAAGAGAGACATGCGAGCTGATGACTGAGACTGTGACTTTGAGAGGAAGCTCTATAGGAGACTGAAGATGGGACAGTGAGTGGATCTGTGAGTGGGACGCTAAGCAGACAGGCGCTTGACTGCTAAACAAACAAGGACATAGCTTAGCAGCATAAACATCCTGTACCGAGGGTTACCAGGCCAAAGCCCAACGGATCATCTAACAGAAACACGCTGCTCACATGGGAAAAAAAAAAAGCATCTGAGCTGGTCTGTGGTGGAACCCTGGTTAGCGTTTGTATACTATGGGTCGTATCTATGTTCACAAACAGCCATATAGTCTTCTTAGCTGACTACATGTTTACCTTTTCCTCTAAAAAGGATTGCGGTTTCAGGAATGGTAAAGAGAGATAGCATAAATCACACATCCTAACCTTGACCCCTTTACACTCACGTGTCAAGGACATCTGAACAGCAGCAAACAGGAAACTGAGCGACTCTGCATAGATCAATGCCAGCTTATCTCACGCACTGCAAATTGATAGTGACGCCTACCGTGAGACCCACCATCCCCCATAACTCTTGGTTGTACAGCTTTTTTTTTTTTTTTTTTACAGGGAGGGCTGTAACATCCGCAACCCCAGTAAGAGGTTACTGAAAGACTAAGCTTCCTGTTGCAGAGAGAGAGAGACGGAAAGACAGCGAGAGGGAGAGAGAGAGGGAGGGAGTGGAAAAAAGGGAGAGAGAGACATTTCCACACCCTGACTGTGGGAAAGAAGATTCCAACCAAACCCCACCTCCACCCGAACAAAACTTGAAACAGCTGAAGCATATATCTCGCCCTGATTCTGTGCTGAGGAAAAAAAAAAAAAAAAGCGCACACAGGTGGCAAGATAAAACTCTAACCTCTTGTTAAATATTCTCACAAGGCCACAGGCTAATACAGACAGAAGAACAATACCAGCTATGCTCCCTTTTTAACGCGCACAAAAGAAAACACACAAAGGCAGCAACCCATTCTTTTCCCTACCTAACTCGATCACGGACACTTCCGATACACTGGAGAACAATAGAAAAGAACTAACAAAGCAGAATCTCAAAAACGGAGAAATTTCCCTTTCTCACCGCTGGCGCTCAGCGTCAGTTCAAACAAATCTTATGTAAATGTGGTTCCTAAAAACACAAATGTCAGCCTAATGTTAACATTCATATCAGTTTTATGAATCAAATAAATTTGAATATGAAATCATGCTTTGGAAATCTTTCCCAGGGATAGAAACGGAGACAATGTTATTGTTGTGACAGTCTTATCTGTCACATACATCGATGAGTTCTGCTTCAGTACTCAGTAGCGAGGGAAGTAAAAGCTTGTTCCTGCCTGCAAACAAAAGTAATGGAGTCAGAAACTTGTTATTCTAGTACAAATTATGAAATGGCCACTGAGAGAGAGAGAGAGAGAGAGAGAGGGAATGAATATGAGCCAGTACTAAAGGAGCTCAGAGAGAGGATGACAAGAAGAAAATCCCAAAGGCATCTGATGCTAACACTTCTAACGCATGCCGATGGCGATGTTACCAGGTGCATGGATCAGTAGCTACCAAACACGTTTGACTCAGCACTTTCAGACAGCACCTGAAACAACTGTCTTCTGTTACAATAGAGACCATCAGTAAAGACCAAAAGTAACACCAAATTCAGTTGAGTCATAAAGCCTACGCCTATGAAACAGCATGGCAAACATTCAGGTGCTATGAGTCATTTGTTCACATGGGCTAGACTTTTTTTTTAATCATCATTGCCTAAGGTAATTTAAGACCAATGATGTAATTACCCACCTCACTGTGAAATTAAACAAACAAATATCTGTTCCCAGATCAAAAAATAAACCATAAATTAAACCTATTTCTTTTTTATTAACGTTCTATCTCGGCCAAATGGCAGAAAATTCAAAATCCAAATTATTCACGTGTAAGCGGATTTCCAATATTTGGATGCAGGCCTTTAAGGTCTTATGTCTGTAATCACTGAGCTGTGAAATTCCACGTTTAACCTTCAGGCAAAAGCTTTTGCATATACACATCCTATGGTGTTAACTCTGTCTCATAACTCACATTCCTGGCACTCAGTGACTTTTCCCTTTGAGCAGTATAGAACTCTACTGAACTTGATCTTAGTCTAAATCAGCACTTTAGCAACTACGAACAGTTAGATAACAAGGCGCGTGGCCATTTTCTCCTCATAATAACATAAAATTCTTCTGAGGATGCGCTTCGCCTCGTTTTTTTATTGTTGTTGTTTTTCTAGACAAATTGCTCCACCACTCACACCGCAATGATATTCCTAAATGTCCTCCATTTGTGTGTGTGTGGAGACGTGGGTTTGGCACAACAGAACTCTGGCAGTCGGCAGAACACGACAGAGATGACAGAGACCCACAGCACGGTGACGTAAAAAAAAAAGAGAGTCTTATATATTTGTAAACAACCAAAAAAAATACGTAAAGACAACCCAGGGATTACACGTTTCCACCTCATTAACATATGTGTCAAAGACAAATTCATACAAAGCCAAGAAGGCTGTTACATGAAGGGAACAACGTATCATTCAGATGTAACTACTGTGATCAACTGATGCAAAAAACAAAGAACTGTTAATCAAAAGAGTAATTATAAAACAACAACAACAACAACAAAACTCTCAACTGGCAGCCATTCCTCTCAGCTCCAGATCTGAGATTTTCATTTCAGAGATTTATCTACAGAGACTGCTCTGTTCATCTTTTTACCTATTAATAATGAAATTTTTTAAAAATCAGAACAAAGCACAAACATACAGCACAAATGACACTCTGCAATATTTGCCAGTCACAGATTATTTTCACTGAAATGCAACACCTCTCTACTGTTACACCTACAAGGCACTGTGTGCTGCAGCACTGCACACACTTGTTGAATGGATATCCACCAAAAACAGCATGTAAGTTAAGGGCAATAAATAACAATACAGAAGCTATAAAAAAGCAATGAGGTTTCTTAAATTTACACGTCTATGCTGTTTTAAAAATAACAAAATCTTTAGAAATCCTTTTTTTCCATTAAAACCTATTTCTGTTTGATAATATAATAATAAGTAGTGGTGAGAAACTTGTGAAAATATTTATTCAGTTATGAATATTTTAGAGTCTCCCAAAAATGTTGTCAGCATTTGCCCCATTAGACCAACAGTCTGGCTACAGTTCTTCTGCAGTAACTCTTGTCTTTGCGGTGTGTTGCAAATTTAGGCTGAATAAGAATCGTGTTGATTCATATTCTTAAATTAAAGATTTTTATCAACTTCTTTTACGATTTAGTTTCAGTATGTAACTCCATTCTACTAGATTTCTATTAGTCACAAAAGTAGAATAACCAGTGGTTGGTTTGAGAACTGCCGCAAAACAATTTAGTGCAACACCGTGGACTGGCTGAGTTTCGGAACAGGCTCGCTACGTGCGTGTTAGTTGTAAACACCTTCAAGTTACGTGTAAGAGCAATTATATGGGAGAGAATCGTTCGGAGTGGTATTTAAACACAAATAAACCGTTAGTTAGCTTTATATATGGCACACAACCAAAATAAACGGACGAACATTATACTACAGGGGTTGAAATTAGTTAAATATGTTGTGAATAGCGATCGTCACTTACCAACTCCGTCTTCCGATTTCAGCACCATCGCGTCTACTTTGGCGTATTCCGATTCTGACAAAAGACAAAATTTTATCAACTTATTATTTAAATAGTTTTTGAGTCTGGTTCAACTTCTAGACAATAAATTGACTGCTTTACATAGTACTCGATACCGGATGTATAACTGCAAAGCAAGAGTATTCTCGAGTGTTAAAGGGAGTGGTTTCGAGGGCCTTTGGCTAGAACTAACCAATCATGTTCTTCGTAGGAAGTAGGGCCAAATGGCTTTGCCAAATGACGCGTTCACGATCTGTGCGTAATGGTCGCTTTCATGCCGTCCTGGATCTCTCTCGGTGTTCTGTTTCACAAGCACACTCACACACGCCCTTGTTGTGTGCGAGCGGGCAGAAGGAGAGAGTGGGGGGTTGGGAAATTGATTGACAAACGCCGGGAGCGCGGTGTACAACATGCAGGAGTGTTTTAATGTTGTGTGTCGTGACTTGGACACATCTTAGAGTTAATCTGACACAGTAAAAATTCACCTAGTAAAACAAATGAGTTGATTAAAACAAAAACTGTTGTTACCATGACACACGCGGCCTGGCGTATAGTTTATAGATGCAACACACCTATCTTGTGGGCAGTGCGAACCGGTCACATACACCCAGTCAAAACAGTTTTTTTTTCTTGGCACCTTGTCAGTGCTTTTAAATGGAGTAGGGAGACCGCATTAAAAACTGTGTAAGAACGTGTCTTCACCTGTGGTAAAATACAATAAATTAGAGAGATTGTTGTCTATGCCACAAATGAAGAATGAGGACAAAGGGATTACACTTCTGGCTAAGAAGGTCAAAGTGCGATAAAACCAACACTACCTGCACTCTCCACCTGCCAATTATGTACAACAGGTGACAATGCCCTGCTGCCAGGAAAGAGGTGGTGTAGGCATGCGGAAACATGCAGCATTTTTTTTTTGGGTGGGGGGGGCTGGATTATCATAACTATTGGACTGTTAACTCACAGTGTAGCAGTATGTTAAAATGTAAACTATGTCTCCATTTTTAAAATCTATATGAGTGGACCTTGAGGGACACTAAGGGGAGCAGTCCTTTCTACAATCTAATTGTTAACAAAGGCATAAAAAACCAACAATGAATAGGAGGAAATACTACAGATTAAGGAGCGATTAATGAGATTTCTTAAGAAATACTCGGCAAAAGAGGAGATGTCA
The DNA here is from genome assembly GCF_902362185.1 of Chanos chanos. Taxonomy (NCBI): domain Eukaryota; kingdom Metazoa; phylum Chordata; class Actinopteri; order Gonorynchiformes; family Chanidae; genus Chanos; species Chanos chanos. The sequence continues at coordinate 14,402,865 of NC_044507.1, forward strand.
CTCAGATTAACACAGCAGACATGCTTGTCTGGTTTATAAATATGGGTGTTGTGCTTCTTCAACAACAGTCTCTGACAATATGCCCTGTTTTGTGTGAGGCTCTGTGTTTCACAAGACAATTAGATTCATTTTATGGAGTACACCCAATGACCCACAATGCAAATGTAAATGTTAAACAACAACAGCAACAACAAAAAAAACAACAACTGAGAAACAAGAAACACTTTGAGCTTGACATGAGGTCATACTTTTCATCACTAAGCAACGTGAAGAAATGTAGAGCAGCCTTGTCGCCCTTTTCATTTGCGTAATGTGAAAACAATGTGCTGCTTCAGTCACTGGCACATGAGTTTCATGTTAATGTAAGTATTATGTAAATTCATTTCTTGCCTCATGACATATGAGAAAGGCTTTGTTCTTCAACATTTAACAATGCTGTTAGGCATTCCTAGTCAAATATTTGTCAGGGCAAAATTAACTTTTAACATGCTGTTCATGGGTAACAATGCAGCCTTTTCAAAGCCATTAAAAAGACAAAAAAAAAAAAACAAGAATAATTGTGGCATTGAAACAGTATTTTCTAACCATAGCATTGCATGTATTTCTTGTTCAGTTATTTGAAATTGAACCCAGAGACTGTGGTTGTTCTGAGAAACAATATAAAAAAACAAAGTTCATACACAGTTTACTCACTGTAAACCTAAGATCATTATCAGAGCAGTTCAGATGCACAACAGGCTATTTGTGGAATGTACTTTTTCCATGTATTGTTCCTCAAGGCTCCAGTTGTTTTAAGTGTTGGAATGTGACAATCTTTGACAAATCCACCCTGGGAATACAGTCACTGTTTCCCTCAGATCTGCCAAAGCCTATTAACACATTACGTATGAGTTTAAGTGTACCAATGGCTATTATACAATTAAATTAAACTCCAAAACATTTTGCTAAGTCAGATTTTGTAGAGCATGTTATATAAAGCACTACGACCTATATTTTATATCTGAAGAACACACACTTTCCACTCAAACTAATGTGAATCAAATATACTTTGATTAGTGGAAGACACACATGTTTTTGGAAAATACCACACTATGTTATGAATTGGGCACAGATTAGGGAAGGTCCAAAGTGGGTTTGTCTGCCCTCTAGTGGTGGAAGTCTGTACTGTAACTTGGAGGCCAACAATACGTTGCGTGCCTCATCACTGAGCTTGTTTTAATATAGAAGAGCCAGTGAGAGGAGATGACACTGAAACCCATCTGAGGAAACCTCATCTATAAGAGTGAAGCAAATGATGATCTGAAACAGCACAGTAATAAAGCTGTAAGAGAGTGTCTCTGGAGACAGGGAATATCTGCAATTATTTGAGTAATTGCCTCATCTTTCTTCATTTTAGACATCTCACTGCCTGCAGCTGCCATGCAATCCTTCATTGTGTGGGGATAATTTCAGAGGGCATTGAATGAATGTGTGCTACATCAGCTGGATAAGAGATATTCTCCATATTACTCATGGCCTCTGTTACAAAGCCTGCTCTTGCTCTTTCAAAAAAAAGGTGTAGGACATGCAGAAAGCAAAATGCTGTGCACTGAGAATCAGAAACAAGTTCAAACTTGGCACAGATGTGATGTATATTGATTTCTAGAGGCTGTATCATTATTAAGAGTGAATGATCAAATCTGACTAGTTGTATCCGCTGTTATAGCAGATTAAACTCACACACACACACACAGAGCGGTAATTGGCTTGAACCAGTTGTGTTTCACCCAGAAAGTTCATGTTGTTTACTCTGTGACGTTCAAAAAAAAAGAAAAAAAGGAACTGAGAAATCTTAGGAAGCTTTATAACAATAATGATCAGAGTCAGTAGTTCTTCTCTTGAGATAATTCTGAGGGAAAGCAATCACAACCTATCTAATGTTTTAATAATATGTATCACAAAATAGCTAGTAAATAATTCAGTCTCTGTCCTCTATCATAACAGTCAGGTCCGTGAAGCAAGCAAACAGACAGGGCACAGTATCTATGAGATAGACATTAAATCTGAGTCATTTCTGCTTGAAGTCAGTGGGGAATTATCTGCTGGACTGTACTGAGTTAAATGTACTGAGGCCTTAGTTCTTCACTCATCTTTCCTCAGTTGTCTCTAATCATCTACGAGAGGACAGCTATGTAAAAACATGCAGGACTATGTACCTAATGCTTACTGAGGCAGTAGAGCAGAGAAGAGTGTTAAATGCCACTGTTAAATTTACACAGACAGACAGACAGACACACTCACACACACAAAAGCCTTTCAGAGTAGTAGACCCACAGGGTGTGTATGTGTGTCCTTGCTGATGGAGGCTTTGAACACAGAGTGTGAAATGTTGTGATTTCCTGGTCTCCTAATGAAAGAGCCCTTTATATCAGTGTGTGACTAAGCCTGCGAGTCATTCTGCATTCCTCATGAACAGCGGATATCAGACATACACATAACCAACACATATATGGTAATTAAACAGTGTTAGGCATACAGGATCTGATATACAGTCTTTCTCTCTGTATCTCTCTCCCTTTCCTTTTCTTTCTCTCTGTCCCTTTCTCCCTCTATCCAAAGATACCATGATGCACCCACGACCAGCATACCTTTTCATCTCATCTAAAATGCTTCCAAGTTGCGGTCAGGAGAAATAGCCCCCTAGAAAATAGGGCTGGCCAACCATCTAAGACACGACATGACATTAATGTCACTTTGAAGATGCCAGAACAGAATGACAGGCACCGTTACAGCCCCCCTGTGCTATGCCCTCTCTCCCTTTGTGACGTCATTGAGTTCTACCCCTCTGAAAATATGGTCAATATTGTGTTTGTATCATGGCCTGCTTTCATTTCACACATATAAAGGAGATGGGAGGGGGGTGGGGGGGGGGGGCAACACCGAGCAGTCAGTCTTCACTTTGAAAGACAAGGCTTTGTGGATTCCTATACGCTGCTGTTTGGATTTCAACATCCTAAGTCTCTTTGAAGTCCCTGACAGAGAGACAGCCTGATTCCGTGTTTTAAACTCTTCAACACATCCCATAGAGGTTGCCTTTGCCATTCCACTCCACGGTCTCAACAGGCTGCAGTTGAAAATTTTTGGCTGCAATATATTTGAACATCAATAATATCTTGAGCTGAAATGTTTGCCATCTGGCTAAAGTAAGGTTGAAACCATTAGAGATGATAGCAGAGGACAACACATTACAATATAAGACGCATTACATATAAGCCATAGAAAATGGAGTCATCTTCAACATTCTGAAACTTCCTCTGTCGAGATAAGAGATGGGAAATCTGAGACGCTTCATAGACAGTAATGTCGCTCTAGTCCTCTTTAAGCAGGGCCAGAAGGATCTTACTGTGACTGGTCTGTTTGGCCAAGGCAGTGCAGACTCAGCTGCCCAGCTGTCTATGGCAATGCTATGCAATGCAAGCCAGAGGAACAATTTGTGTGTCAAGTGGAGGACAGCAATAATTATCTGTGTGCACCTGCTCACACATAGAAAAACGACAACCACACACACTCACACATATGTACACATACACACGCGCGCGCGCACACACACAGTCACACAAACAAACACAGAGATACAAGGATTCCAATTAAATTACCCTGATATTACTCTCCTAATTATCATCCATCACTTCAAAAACCACAATACACTACGCTCACCCTCATGCCATCCTCATGATAGCTGTATTAATTAGAGTTGAATCATGAGGTGAGAGGGCTCTAGAAAAGGAACGGTCTGCTAAAGTCAATATGATCAATGTAAAAAGTGGTAATTTATATGGTCAGAAATGTTGAGAGGATAATTATAGATACGTATTTTTAATTAAACGAAACAGATCCATGACAACATGTTACAATGTTGGTGAGACTGAAGTGCAATGGTGTAAAACTGATGACCAGGCACTAGAAGTTCCGCAAGCATTAGAAACCTCAAATAAGTTTTTTTTTGCCTTAATTTTTAAAAAAAACATACGGACACACACACACACACGTTTTCTAGTGGTTTTAGAGTCTGCCTTGAGGCCAGGTAAAGTGGGACAGCCACAGTACTGAGGTAAACTGTGTATTTATTTCTTAGCATTGTCTTAGCATTGGACACATGGAGATTCATTTAAAATAACATTACTCAAGGCACATTTAATCTAAACCATCTTCTACCAAAATCCCCTGAACCCAATGTCCTCTATTACATGGAAAATAAAACTAGTTCTCCACGAAGCCCTGATAAATAGCATTAAACTTGGCTTTACAACTGTTTTCCCCTAACATGAGCCTTCAAGTTTAGACACTCTTCATCTTTGGCCTAACAAACAATCCCTCTCTCTCTCCACAGAAACCTCACGCTAACGTTGCAATTTCCTCATAACAACAACAGATTCACAGAATCCCTTCCCCTTTCTGTCACCCATAGTGCATGGTAACAGCACAGAGACACATAAAGCTACCCCTCAGCACCCTCATTTCTCCTCAAAAAAAAAAAAAAAAATAGCTTTCAAAAAGTCCAAATGATGTCTCTGGGAAAAAACGCTCCGTTTCCCGCAAAGCAAAACCTCTTGGTGTGATGTACAAACATCATTGGTCAGTAGTTTTGCTTTCGCTTGACTTTTCTCCTCCCTAATATAACTACAGTCCTAAAAAAACCGTCTCATTTGTTTGCGTGAGCCGTAGAGGGAAACGCAAGATCGATTTCAAGTTTAAAAAGACAAACGTTTAAATGCGGCCCCCCTGATCTTGTCTTGTGTTCCATCTATTCTGTGTACCTTCTAGCCTATAATTACTGACTGCAGAACGCAGCCATTTTCATCTGGGTTTAAAGCGCAGTGCCAGTAAACATCACTCTGCTCTTTATACTAAAAGGGAAACCACTGGCAGGGCAGATCCAAGTGATTGGGACTAAGATAAAGGTGAACAGAGGTAGCTTTAAAGATACAGAGCTCCAGAGTTAGTTGTGGCATCAAGGTATTGTGCTACAGCAGAACATATACACTCTCCCCGATCCGATACTGAAATATCACTGTGTTTCTAGAAACTGTGATATTTCTCAGCAGACACAAGTAGACTCTGTTTCCATTTGCGGATATCGGTGAGCCCAAATGGATGTATTTAAAAGACCTGAGTCTGTCTCCCTGTAGGAATTAACATCTGCTAACGTTATCTGAGGATATTAGCATCTTTTTCCCTTGTTCCTCTCCTTAAGGAGAGCAGAGCCCTTAAGCTGACCATAATGAGACCAAGTTCATTAGCTGAACCAAGCTCTTTCTATTTCTGTCCTTCTGTTTGTTTTCTTCTCAGCCATGTGTGCTCTCTCTCTCTCTCTATCTCTCTAACACACACACACACACACACACACACTCCATACAACATACACAGAGTTGACATTAGTATCCTTAAAGATGGTTAGCAACCTCAAGCTATCCTTCAATACACAGTAGGTGACAAATATGCTGATCTCTCAAAATTATGTGTTAAGATGAGTTAACGTTAAAGGTCACTCTGAAAATACAACTGAAGGAGAAATATTAAATTTGTCTCTTAAAGACAAGTAACACACATAATAGACAGTTTTCGACATAAATTGCTGAGTAAGATAACACCAAAAATGTCATGTCCAAACAGACAGAACACTAAAAAAAGAGACTCACTCTGGTATCTTTGCCTCTCAGGGCATCTTACCTGGAGTGTTGCTTGGCACTGCCGGGCAGAGGAATGCCTGAAAACTGGACACACAGAGTTCACTCACTGTCCCCATGCTTGAAGAAGACTGTGTATGAATGTGTGCGTGTGTGTGCGAGAGAGGGAGAGAGAAAGAGAAAGAGAGAGAATGCCTCTATGTAACTCTCCACTTTCTCTTCCCCAATTTCAGAAAGAGAAGTCAACGTCATGTGTTAAATCCATGCTGTGAGCCATTTCTCTGTCTTCTCAGCTGATTACCCTCTTGTTGGTCTGTGTACCTCCGGGCTGCTGCTGCTCAGTTCAGCATGTTAGCCTGTGTGTCTGTTTGCTTTCCCTGGTAATCCACTCACGTCCCCGACACAGTCTCCATACACCTCAAACCTTGCGCGTCCTTATATATTCTTCTCAGCGCGCCCTAAAATCTACGGCACCTTTTTTCCCCCCTTATACTTTTTCTCAGAGAGAACGTCTTTGAGTCCCTCTCTCTCTCTCTCTCTCTCCCCCTCTCTCTCTCTCGTGTGGATGTTATTTTGCACAGTGACAGCAGAGGATATTCTTAGATTCAAACAAACTGAATACACAAACATTTTGCCTGGCAGTGAGGAGATTAACACACCTGTCTTTTTCACATATGGATAGTCTGGATAAACTACATAAACAAATGTAATATATACTGCATATATGCAAATATATTGTAGTCACATATACTGTATACACACACACGCACACATACACAAACACACACACACACAAACACACACAAAAACACAAACACACACACCACTGGTTTATTGTGCAACTAGGATAAAAATGTCAAATCATCACAGGAACTTCCACGTATCACAATCATGGTTTTAGCTGTGTGACGATACTAGGTAAACTGGACCTGTACATTAAAATACACCACAAAGGGACAACTTTATATTTGTTTCATTAAAAGTTGTATAGAACAGCCAACTGAAATGCACACGTCCTAAATTTTGGTCTTGTGTCATTGTGTTATAGGAGCACTGACACATAACTTCTATTCTTTTCTTGCTTTTTTTTTTTTTTAATCTTCTTGCTGCAGGTCATGCTGTGGGGCTTTATAAACCTTTATGGGGTAATGAAGATAGGATTGTTGCTTGGCAACAAGTTAAAAAAAATATTCCCTATGTGAGAATCAGCAGACCACTTGTTTTGTTTATATTATCGTCAGCTATTGTGCAAAAAATGGCACATTCATAGTGTCAAGTGGGTGTAGTTGTCTGTCCTACACTGATGTACACAGCATGAAAATCATTAAGAGAGAACGCCCTCATGCTAACGACACACATAATTACACCTGTACAATGCTGACCTTATGTATAATTGATTTGCTGTCTGTCAGTCATTCTCTGTGTTAGGCACTCCCACACTGTCAGCCATGTCTCTGTAAACATCTCTCTCTCTCTCTCTCTCTCTCTTTCTGCATGCTTATCTCTGGCTCCTGTCAATTCCTCTCAGAATGTGCCTCTCTGTCAATCATTATCTGTATCTGCAGTGGGGTTAAAACAGTGCAGGTAGACAGTGAAGGACAACATGACATCAGCAAGCAGTGAACAATGACATTCAACAACGAATTGTGAGGATGGTAATGGTAACACAGCATCACGGAGCAAAAAGCACAAGTTGCAGTGTCAGGGAATCAAAGTGCTGCAGTTGCTCATCAGCCAAACGGGAAAAAGCCAGTGAAAGGACAACGGGACATTTTCTGTCAAGTCAGCACACACGATCCTCTCAAACATTTAGTATGCATTTCCACTTTTCCGTCTCTGTTCCATTTTAGCTTTTTATGTCACGAGGCTTAAGTCTTCATACACATGCTATAAAAATGCTGAGCCTTTGGGAAGCAGTTGAAGAAAGAAGGCAATGAAAGAAGAAACGCTGACAAAAAACAAACAAACAAACAAATAAACTGTGTGGTAAGATTAAGTTTGTTTGTGTTCACAGCATACTGGAATATAATGTCATGATTCTTATTGTGACACAATTCATACCAAGAAATGAAAAATGGGTACTATGCATCAGTCATTTTGCAAAATTTAAGTTGCTTTCTTTTTGTCAGGAAAAAAATACTGTACTTCATAACTCCAAGCATAAGACTGCCTCTGAAACTTTGTGTCAGCACAATGTTCTTTCTTACATGTTACAAAGATAACCAAGCCTGGGGCTAAAACTCTGAGCATGACTGTGGCACAAGGTCGCCCCTTAGTGGTCATATGTGGTGTCGCCATGAGGGATACTAGTCAAATGGCATAGCATTAGGGTTTTCAAAAGAAAAAACTTGACGTGTGACAAATAGATACAAGTACATATTTCCTTACTGGAAACTTGTCAAAGCTAAGGATGAAGCCTGAGATATTAAACTCATCCGCTGATGTCCCTCATTGCTTTTTATAATGAACAAGGAGGAGATGTGTGTAATGCTGGTAGAACTCACTCCTACACAACCTGATATCCTCTTTATCCAGATATACACGGTCCTGAGGAGACATGCTGACTGAGATAGCACTCAGGAGGGGCTAACAGTAGGCGAGAGATCAGAGACACGTTATACAAGCACAATGCCCCTGCATAAACATGATGTAATGTATACTTACATAAAGCCAAATACTGAAATCTTTGAGTGGTGAGTTTGATGTTCTAATGATCTAATTATTGACGTTCTAATTTTTTTTTTATTTACTGGAGTGAAATTGTTTGTCTCTAAAGGAAGTGAGAAGATGCTAGATCCTTTGATTTACATCCGTTCATGCAAGAGAGGGGATTTTTTTTTTCTTCTTTCCTTTTTGTGTGTGTCAAATCTGAGCACCTTGAAACGGAACAGATCCTGCCACAGAAGTGACAGACTTAACAATAGCAGAGCAGCAGTGAGGGTTTCTCTGTTTCACTTTACATAGTGCTTTCCAACACTTTGCATGTGGGAGGCAGAGAGCTCCAGAGGTGCAGACTCTTAGTGGAAAATCATACAAGCAGCCCACACAGAGACAGATGCAGCCTGAACACAGACACACAGACACAGACACACACACACACACACACACCTGTGTATCCATTTAGCTGTCACTAATAATCCCCGGTGGGTGGGGCAATGTGACAAGCTTGACAGTTACAAAGTGTCAAAACATAGATCTGATGTTCCAGATTGCATAACCACGATGACCACAATAACCTAAATTCACACCTGTGTGCAAAAATCTCAAGCACGACAAGTCAGACTTCACACTGTTTGAAGGTGGAGATAAACACAGTTAGACATGGAGCACATGAATACTCGAGAGAGACAGGAATAATACCATACAGAACATAAATAGCCCTATAACTTAGCCCAATGTCTGCACCATGTCATGTAGCACTGTATAGAGTCAGTGCTACATGACGTGGTGCAGACGCAGGGTGAAAACCTCATTGATGCAATACTGAATATCGTTTTATAGAGTAAATTGTTGATTGGCTGATAAAGATCGAGAGACAACTGTGTAAAAACAACACCTCTGAACCACCCCATCTTCTAAGACAACCAAAGTTGCACACGCAGAAATAACCTCTCGTTTCATATGGAGGCCTTGCCACATGGGATATGCATTCACTCTGCAGAACATGCATAGTGTGACAGAGTACAGATGGGATGAAACACTGAACACATCCAACAGAGTTCTCTTAACAAAATACCATCCATACAGAATCATACTACAGTAAAAGGCTGGTTCACAGATTTTACATTAGAGTTTCCAGCAGACTCAGGCCCTCTATGTTAAATATGCTTGGTTCAATTCGATTTGTACATTGTTTGTGTGTCAACTTCAAGGTAACAAGGGATCTTACCTCCGCACACACAAAGATTTGTGTGCATGCATACCCACCCTCTGAAGATCATATTACAGCTTTTATCAGATTAACTGCCATTAAATCTACAATTTCCTTGAAGGGACTGGAGCAGATGATATCCTACAGCGAAGCCATTACAACCACAGCGCTATATTGAGATGCATTATGCACTTAGCAAAGCTCAATGATGAATAATTGAGATGAATCTCTACATCATACTGTTAGCTGCATTTTGGAAGCATTATTAGCCTACATCTTTAAAGATAGTCATGTAAAGGACTATTTGGAGGATTAAAAGATAGTTAGGTTTCAGTTCTCACAAAGAATTTCGCTATTTACATCTTCTCAGGTAATTTATCTGACCAAAAGTTCAGAGAAGTTGTGATCTTCAGTCTGACATGGATGACAATGAGTGGTAAATGCCTCATTCTTTAAAGAAAAACCGTAAACTGAAAACAAAATAACAAAACACACGCGCGCGCGCACACACACACACACACACACACACAAAAGCAAACAAACAAACCATAAGTTTACCTATTAAAGAGCAAGCAATTTTGATTGCGACATTAGCATTTATCTTCAATAAATAAATCACAGTGCGGTCTAATTCATTCTTCAGATTCAGTGCCTTGACGCAGAATCAGCGCTGGGTGGTAGCCACTCCATTTAATAATTCAGCGTTCATTCCCTTTTCATCCTGTAACATTCAAGGGGACTACCTGTTAATCAGGTAGAGCAGAGTGCTGGCGCAAAACTTGAGCTCATCTCGGACACACTAAGGACATCAAATATGTTTACAGTTCGAGTAATGCTGCTGGGAGGACACGATCAACTCGTCGGTTAATGATGCTACTTCTGAACGTGGTCCATTTTCAAATGAAAATGTTTAGTACCTGCACCGGTACCTGTTCATATGTAAGCGTTATTTTGGTACTTTAAGATGTGAGCAGTCATGAAACGGAGGTATTGCATGACCTACCGTAGTTTTCTTCATCCATATTGACAGGTCTGGCTGTCACTGCCGCAAGCGCAGGGTTTCCTCTGCACACTACACTGCACCGGAGTACCTTCTGCTTCGAGTCCACCTACGCGTTTTCAACCTTCCTTGTCTCGCCCTCTTCGACTCTCCCCGGTTTCCCCTTCTTCTCTGATACCCGCTTCTCCTCCAGAACCCTCATCGACTGTCACACCACCAGTCCCACTGGGTCCAAAGCTAGGCACACCCACCTCGGGCATGACTCCACCTTACTCGATGTGATGTCATGCTTTAACTTATGGCTCAGCGAAAAAGTTTCATTAACGACAACTGTAAAATACTCAAAGAGCGTACAATTTTAAAACAATGTAATGCCTAACCCTTACTTCTTAGTTCGTGTATCGTTAACATAACGCACAAGTGGTTTTCACCCCTTCTCGATCCTACAACATTTAACAACATATTTTGTGTCTTTTTTATGGCGAGCAAGTAAAACAAACGTAGACTTAATGTTTTTCACAAAAGTCACAACTTTATTGCACCATTACATTTAGTCATTTGTTCTCAATAATGTCTTGTCTTTATCAGAAAAGGTGGTGCAATGTACAGAACCATCTATGTAAATATGACATAGATAAAAGACAAGAATGCGTTCTTTAGCATCAGTTTCTCAGACAACAGAACATTTCCTATCTCAAGTAAATTTCTCACTAAACATCAACACATTCTAAGGAGCTTGGAACTCATTTTTCAACATTTCCCATTTCCAAGTACTGTATAGCACTACAGCAAATGTGTGAGGGTCCCAGACAATGCAGACTGCTTAACACATTCTCTCAAACACACCACATTCACACATTTATCGGCCGATATAGTTTTTTTTTTTTTTTTCCAGTCACAATTCAACAACCCTTAAATACATTAGGTTTCACTTGTGTATAAGGTGTGCATTTCATATTTGTGAAGCATATAAATAATAATGTTCAATTATAGTATCTATTCATTTTAAAGTTTAAAGTCCAAGGCAACGTTTCTAGAACTGAAGTATCAGAGGACATAGGTTTCTACTACAAGGATGTGAAAGGACAAGGGGGGAGGGGGGGGGGAAGAGACACAGGTTGAACTGTACAATGTCCTACATGGGAGAGCATCATGTAGAATTCTGACAATTACACTGCTAATTTATCTGTGTTTAAGCAAGTGGAAGAAACCAATTTGTCCCTATATGTTACACAGCGACCGATTCGACGGCATGTCGGTCGGCAGAAATGGACAATGGCAGATGAGGAGAACTTTCAAAATGAGGTCGTCTGATGGAATGAAAGGGGCAAATGGTAAGACCACGCTTTCTGGGGGCGAGTTGGGAGTTTTGGGGTTCATTCCTGAGGTGAACCCTAGTTTCAGGTAACCTGTCAGAGAGTTGCATAGACTTAAGAAGTGGGCATGAGTAAACCAGATCTGAGGCGCATGCGCACACACACACACACACACACACACACACACACACACACACACACACACACAGTACATGCCTTTCATTGCACCACAAATTATATGAATTAAAATATCACAGGGGCAACAAAGTGTCTTATCTGGGAGGGATGTGGTGGGATTTATTTTATATTAAGGCCTGTGATCCATGATCTGGCTTCTAACACAATGAATACATTTGGCCATGGGCTAAAGTGCATTCTGAATGAAGAGTTCCCATTCAAAGTACAAGCATGCCCAAAACTAACTTAAATCCTTGTCTAGGCAAGGGATACCAAAAGATGTACTTGCCTAAGTGATGTAATGAATTGCACTGTTCACTGTTCTAAAGTGGACATACCTAATTTGCCCAAACCTGACAGAGGTGAAAGGCTTAACGTTGGCAAATGAGGGGCACATGAGTGGTTGCGTAAGCTGCTCTTTAAGAGAATGGAGCCCTGCATAGGTGGTACAGTATATCGATTTCTGATTGTTGATGTGTCAGCACTTCTCACAGTCAACATCCCTTCTTCCAATATACATATTCTTTTTTTTGTTTTCTCCAGCACTAGGTCAACAGGCAGAGAGGAGACTGATATGTGAAACGGGCCTTTATGTCTGCTGGCCCTCAGAACAGCGATGTATATGTGTATATATATGTATATATATATATATAAAAAAAAGGCATGTAAATTAACAAAGAACAATGAAATAATTTCAAAGGTCGTCTCTTTGAAATGAAATGAGTGAATTTTAGTCCGGTATTGAGACTACAGTTATAAGAAGAGATGACATCCTCGAGAGAGTTACATTTTCACAGAGTGGATATGATACTGCAGCTTTGTATCAGGGATGTTGCTTTCATTCATTTTCAGGCTGGACTTGGCCAAGGTTTCAAATAAAACTCATTTGGGTTTTCCAAGGCCTACACAGGCTTCCTATTGTCCACACTAAAGAAAACACATACAGTAATTCAGATAAAATGTATGTCTCCCTACAAAGGATTTACCAGTTTAGCAGGGATTTGGGGGTGGGGGAGGAATACGAATCCTTTAAAAGCTGTTTTAAGTCATTCATGGAAAGTGACTTTTTTTTTCTGTTTTCACATCTCCAAAATGAACTGTGTGCTAGATTCAGCTTGCAAACATGGAAGACACACCCCTGACAGTTTACATGAAGAACATGTCATCATAGCCCAAAAGAGCACCTGGGCCTTGGGAGTGGTTGGTGGTTTGACCAGAGTCAAACCCACATAAGATCAAATAACATACACATTTCAAATCGAGGACTTAACCATCAAACTGGATGGCCGTCTGCCATCCTGACATCTTGCTTTGGTGAAATTCTTATAACATGTAGAGAGATTAAGAGAGACTCAGGAACAGTTTTGTTCACACGGAAGGCTTTGTTTTGTTTTGTTTTGTTGTTGTTTTCGATTTACGGTCAAAATTTTAAACTGAGCCATGACATTTTGATCCTGCCTACAGTAAACGTTCAGCAGCATTCGAGGAAGCCCTTTGGAGTCCATGAAAAGCCAGGTCGGGAGGTCCTGGCATCTTCTGATCCAATACGGCTACTGGCCTGGTAAGGGCATCTCTGCCCACGCACAGACAGTATCCACATCACAGAGCCTTTCAGATCAGTCTACAGTAAAACAGAAAAAAAACAAAAAAAAACACACGTACATCAGGAATGATCAAGTCAGAAACACGCTCAGTCCTCTGCTCTTTGGTCTCTTCTCATGACAGGCAATGGACTTCCTGGCCGTCTGTTTAATCTGAGGTTCAATGGAACTGCTACATCACTGGTCAGCAGCTGTCACTGAGCATAAGTCTGGAGCATTCAAAAGGGTCATTGATGGAGATGGGGGTTGTGTAGATAATATCCCAGCTGCCCCCCCCCCCCCCCCCCCCCCCCCCCAACTCACCTTCTCAGCGGCGGAAGCCTAAACTATTCCTCCTTCCCCCTGGTGTGACTGACCACATGTTCCTGCGGTCCTGAATCTTCTGGAAGACGTTGCCACTTCTTCGCTTCTCCTTTTTATACTTTTTCATTTTCTTGATCTGTTAATACATTCAAACACAAGGAGGTGCTATAGTTCAGTCCTGGGGGAGAAGGTTTTCAAAATAAAATTGCAAAATAGTTCAAGAGATGCTAAAGATTAAAATACTTATTACCGACTGCACCTTTGACTCAAAACTTGACAGAAAAAAGATTTGTGCTATGTCAGGGTGTCAAATAGCTGTTACCTTTCCACTGTCAAACTCTTCGTCCCATTCATCTATCACTGTGTCGGTTTTGGCATAGCGGGCATCTTCCATGGCATCTTTACTGATGGAAGAGAGCTCTCCTTCCCAGCTAAGGACTGTTTACAAACAGCAAGTCACTCAACACTTCAACTTGGCACATGAACTTAAGCAATGGTCAGTTGTTTGGAAGAAATCAAACCAGCGTTTTACAATCGTTTCTTGCAGGTCCCTATATTATAAAGATTTTTTTGCTTTAACTTCATGGTGACACAGTGGGATCGACTCGTTCACTTAACTGTCCAAGGTTTTGTTTAATTGAATCGGGAGCATCAACATACGGGGCCGATAGTTCTAGCAAGAACAAATTAAGAAAGCACTGACCTGAACAATTAACTAAGTCAGATTAAAACCCTTATAAAGACGGAGTGAGCTCAACTGGGATTACCCTCTGTTCCGTAAGCTTTATCTAAAGAGTTCTTCAGGAGCTCTTCCACCACAGAGTTGCTCCTCTTGCCATCCCAGGCCATGGGGGCAGGGCAAGGCCCTTTCCCAGACACGTCATCTGCTCCTGAGGGGTTCTCAGTACGCTTGTAGCCATCCTTAACCTGACTGTCCCAGACAGTCACAGCAGCTGTATGGGACAAGTAAAAGGCACTGAGAGGGGTAGGTAGACTTGTGTAGCACATTAGTGAGACACCCAATCTACACCATACAGAAATGACTTTTTTTTTTTTATGCGTCAAAAGGAATTTCAGCATAGGACAAGAAAGCAATGTTAAAGTGTCGGCTGTAGTAATTTATACTAAGAAGTTTCTCGTAAAAACCTTTGTAACTGGAAGCATGAAAAGGAAGGGGCCGTACCATTGCTTGGTTTGCCCATCTTCTCGGTCTTCTCGTTGCTCTTCTGAGAAACCGACTCACATTCGTGACTCGCCAGATGGTCAACAGGATGTCCTGTCTCCTCTATCTGTTTGGCCTCTTGATCCTTCAGCTCCTTCTTCATTTTCTTCTGTTTTTTCTTACACACTGCTGACTTATTCACCTTGCTTTCTGTGGTAACTGCATCCTTAACCGCAGAACTGTGGTGGACAAATGAAGAGGAAATGAAACTCTAAAACGGGAAGGTCAAAAGTATTGCAGAGATGCAGTGACTTTCGCATGTCATGAAGCAAATCAGTTACATCTACGACAGGACACTGACCTTACTGTTACAAAGGATGTAGCTGTGTTGTCCAACATCTCCCTGAGTTTCTTCTTCTTCTTCTTCTTCTTTTTCTTCTTTGAGATGGTGTCTGTCTTCTCCTGGCCCAGAGGGGGTGCTAACTGGTTTTGCAAAAGCACAGGCAGGGCCTGAGGCTGAACTTGAGGTTTCTGCTCTGAGGACAAATCTGCTTTCTGCTTGGGCTCTTCTATGGATGCTTTAGCAACAGGCCTGATGCTCCAAGTCTCTCCAAGACACCAGTCTTCGTCTTGGGCCTGGGCCTCGAGATGGGACGGCACGCACTCCCTTCGGTTCCCCGGAGGTTTTACGTCTTCTTCTCTTTTCCTTTTTTTCTTTCTCCTCCTTTTTTCACTGATCGAATCTTCTTGTTTTGCCAGAGCGTCTGATAAGGTGACAGTTGGCTGTTCTCCTTCTAATTCTGAGTGATGTCGCTTGAGTTTCTTCTTTTTCTTCTTCTTTAGGGAGGGACTGAGAGATTCTTTAGTGAGTCTTGTGTCTGGGGCCAGGATATTCTGGTTCCGGATTGGTCCGTTGGTGCCAAAAGGGTTAGACTGGAAACCATTCATCTGCGGGGACATGGTGAGTATGGGACTCTTCAGGGTAGAGGGGGACTCTTTTGCGGGGCTGTCGTTTTTAAAGCTTTGTTGATCGTGAGTCACAGGAGGAGACTGCAGCTTGGGTGAATGGAATGGTACAACCCTGCACGGAAACCATACAAACATGTCAACATTAGAAATAAAAGGCATACAGGTTCATTCGCACAAATAACAGAAGCATTACTCCAACTTAACTGATTGTGTTCCCTCGCAGAACCAACATGCATAATTCTAATGATCTAATAATAGTAAACTCACCAAAGCCCTGATAATCAAGTCTATTGCTGTTGGTCAGAGAAAATGGGTCATCAAATGAGGCCCAAGGACAGAGATGAGAAACCTTTCTACAAAACACTATTTAAAGAACAAATGCCCTCAAGGTTTGGTGGTTTCTGAGTGTTGTGTTGGCAGTCAGTACCTGTAGCGCTGGTCCGATGAGGCAGAGGTGAGAAGGTGAAGTTGAGCTGAATGTGTGGGGTCATTTGACAGATGGTGGGATGGGTTGGGCGGAGCCTCAGTGCTGGTGCTGCTCAGACTCCGGCTGTGATTGGCCTGCAGTTATTGACATAAATAAAAACTTGGTGGTCTAAAAAAAAACATTGCCATGAACATGACAGAGGAGGGATCCAAACCAAGAGAAAAATCAAGACAAAAAGAACGAATGGGGGGAAAAAAGGGTATGGCAGAGAAGAATTAGAAATGGTTAGAAAAAAAAGAATTCAAACCCAAAAAACGACAAAGAAATTCTAAAAGACAGCAAGTGCTTATTTGAGTAGCTGTACAGAGACAGGAGTAAAGAGACGTCATTTGACATGCTAGCATCAATTATATGGAGAATTACTACAGTAGTAATCGTCAGCAAAGGCCTAAAACCCATTTGCAGGGATACATAACCAACTTCACAGTACAGACAGGGTGAGGAGGACAGGCAGCAGGCAAAAGACAACACAGACACACACAGCTCCATGACTAAACACAACATCCAGAAGGGTAATGAGAATGCCATTAAATGAAGTCTAGGTTCACCTTCTTGGCAGACAAAGCTAGCCTCTTGGCAGGTGGAGGGGACATAGTGCTGGTGGCTTCTGATGTGATGTTGGTGAGGGCTTGGGGCTTCAGTTTTGCCTTTTGCTCCTCTGCACCCAACCGCGCCGCACTCTTTGCAGGAGATCCTGTCCCATTCACGCCATTTTTGGGGGCTGTGGTCAGGTCCCCGACAGGCGCGCTCCGAGTGCCGATTGAGTCCTAAAAATGGCGCCAGAGAAAACAAATGAATCTTGAGATCTATAAATGTAACACAGCTCAACTTTGTATTATTATTATCATCATAAAAAACAAAAAAAAAAACAAGTTAAAGCCATTTCATTACATTTTCATAACATTTCAGTTACTGTTTCCCATTTTCTTGTTCTAACCACGCAACAACACACAAAGTTCAGCTCAGTCAGTCAATCATTAAGTTAGTCACCAGAGAGATCAGGCAATCGGGTTCTGGCCTAGAACTAAAATAAGCAGCCATGTGGATATCTACAACTAGAATAGGAAACCGCTGGTCTATGCATGCCGCTCTCGACGTTTGTGCGTGAAGACATAGACAGTGCCTTACTGGGCACAGCAGGACCATGTAGCCTGAGCAGGAGTAGATGACAGAGTACAGACTAGCAACGCTACCTTAGACTCTGAGGTGTCGGCTGATGAAGAGTCGGATAGGGACTTGAGTGAGGTAGATGGTGCCAGTCCACGGTTCTCCGTTCCATTCCTCCTTTCAGTCTCTGGTTTGGCCAGGCCGTTGGAGGGTGCCGGGGTGCTACTGCGAGCCTGCAGCTGAGGAGAGGGCTTCTTCAGTTTTTTGAAGGGCTCTTCAATCAGCGTGGGGCCACCGGACAGCTTGGACAAAGCGTGAGCTGAAGACACGCCATTGGACATTTTGGGAGATGGGACACTGGTGCCATTCCTTGGCACTGCCACTCCCATGCCCCCATCCATGGACTGGATCTTTCTCAGTTGGGAGGGGTCCAACTTCTGAGAAGAACAAAGAAACAACAGTTATTTAAGATGAGAAGACACATACCTTGTTAGGGATCACACTGAAAATCACAGCATATATTCTGTACATTAACATTATTTATGTTTACAACAAATTTATTATGTGAACTTTATTATAAGGACTCTGGAATGGATATCCCTCTGGTATGTTACTCAGCATATTCACCTTGGTAACCTGGGGCGAGGAGAGGGGTCCATTCAGAGTGGTCTTCTTAAGTTGTTCTGAAGCCAAATTGTTCTTCGCAGGGTGTACAAAACCCTGCTTTGATACTGGCCCATCCACATTCTTCTTGGTTTCGGGAATCCTGTAAGACAAAAGAAACAAAAAAGTTTGAGTTGAGTTGTTTTGTAAAAGGTTACAACCTAAAATACAGTCCCACAGCATAAGACGTGACAATCATTACCTCAGGTAGAAGAGCACATATGCCTGTTGATTGAGGACGACCTTGATGTTACTGGAATGTACCATGGAGTCATTCATCTGGTACCATTGCCCATTACTGGCCTGAAGGGAGAGAGGAAGAATCATTGTCTTCTCCAGATTCCTCCAACATTCTCCACGAGGTAAATCACACACATAGCAGATAACATCCATCGCCTCAGGTTAAACTCAGATACTCACCTTAACATAGCAGTAGTAGTGCCCAGCATGGCAACTGTACCCAGAATGCACCAAAACAGCATAGAGGCCATACATCACAGGGTCTCCTGTGCTCTGGGACATGTAGGGGCGAATGTTCAGGAATTCCGGATAACCAACATCCTAGGTGAAAGAAAGGAGAAACTAAACATGAATGACGGACGAATTCGCAGACGACAGTACATAAAACAGAGCATTGCAAACACACTGTGGAAGGTTAAAATCCAAACCTTGGTAATTTTTCCCCCGCTGAAATTGGCGAACCTTTTGAGGGACAGGGTCAGAACATTGGATGTTCGATGAACCGTGAATCGTTTTGTCGCTGGAACTTTTTTCTTACACCTAAAGATTGAGAGGTTGGGCATTAGTCCAACATTTTGAATGCTGCGAAATGAGTTTACAATTCAATATAAATACCAATACTGAGTTAAGAAATAAATAACGCATGAAACTCACTTGGCACACATATAAGCGTTCTCGCCGCTCAATACATCGGGTTTGACAAATAGTTCCAAAGCACGGACGATGTTGGCCGCTTGCTAACAGGGACAGACAGAGAGCTATTCAGACACATTCTCCTTTCTAAGCGATGAAAAAAACAAAAAACAAAACAAAAAAAAAACCATTTCTCTTAAACATCACAGCACAGATTGTACACCTGCTAACTCACCCGAATCTCAACAGCTATGTCCAGGTAAGGGTCATAAGTGTCCGACACACTCTTACAAATGGAACACTTCACTGGGGAGAAGAGAAGAAAAAAAACAAAAACAAAAAAACTCAATGCAAATCAAGATAGAACTTGTTCTCTTGTTAAAACAGTTTTCTAGGCATCTAGACTAGTTGTAAAAATTTAAGTGCTGTGTACGCTGAAAATTATTTTGCTGATTCAAATGAAACATAGATTTATCTACCTCGTGACCTTAGGTAGCCGCCAAAAATCTGATGAACCAATGTTGTGGCCTGTGTCTGCCTGTCCAATCTGGAGAGAGAGAGAGAGAAAAAGAGGGGAAAGTGGAATTGCTGCCATTCCTTTCATTACAACAACAGAACAGGCAACTATTTTAATCTGCCCTCATTCAAAATCAAAACGCCTAATGAAAATTCAAGGCTTACTTGGGGTAGCCATTAAGACAGGCTTTCTGCATTGCGTCAATAGTGTACCGCAAGAATTCATGGGCATCCTCCTGGCTCCCAAATCGAAAATGTCGAGCAATCTCTGAAAGACAGGAAAAATCAATACATTATGCTACTCTATTAGAATTTTATCCATATAGTAAAATGGCTTTACATTGAAAAACTGCAAATGAATCCATGGGAGGTTAATCAAAAAGTAACACATATAAACCTACTCTGAAGCTGTGTTGTTTATCAGTGTAAATGAGGATTAGACATTAAACACAGGGTAAGGCCCAAATGACTGAAAACGTGGCAGAAATGACATGAAAGACAAGAATCTAAAGGGCAAAGAAATTAACACAGAGTGTGTAAATTCTTTGTAGCTATGAAGTACATGTTTTCTGTCTGCGAACTGATAACAGCTGTGATTTTCTGTTAATGATACTAGTCCCAGGATGCACTCACAAGGTGAGAGAGAGTGCATAGAAGCCAGGGAAGGAAAAGGGGGGGGGGGGGGGTGAGGGAAGGGTATATACTGCAGTGAGAGTCAGACAAAAGAGTGGAAGTGGGAAGGAAAGAGAGATTAGGGAAGGGGAGGGGTACAGTGGCATTCTCTCCTGAGATGATAACACAGCGCCACTGTATGATGCGAATTCTCTGTGACGTCACTGCTTATGACCAAACAGTTAAGCAACTGCTACAGAGAGTCCACAATGACTCACTACATTATTAGCTACCCACAGAACTTCCATCACAAACTTTCCATTCCATATTGCCCAATCTATTTGCTCTTCTGACCCTGTTCGAGGGTTTACCCTACCTAACAACCTCCAACACAAAAACACATACACAAGATCACTAAGAATAACGTGAAAGTGTCCTTACTCTTCAGGTCTCTGATGAAAGATACAGGCTTGATGGCATTGCCTGTGTTGGCAAAGGCTTGGATGATGTGGTTTTGCATAATACAGATCATGCAAAATCCTGATTGGTGGCCTGGAAGAAACACACAAGACTAGGTTAGAGGTCCAATATGACCTTTTTTTTTAATCCCAATCCGACACCTAATGTCTATTCCAATCATTTTAGTAGTGACAACCCAAAACATCTCTATACACCGTGAATAAATAACTCAAACAGCTAATGGTGTTTCTAAAACCATTCCTTACATTTATCCTAAACACAGTTACTACTAAAAGTAACTATTAACCCATCATTAACACTGATGATTGACATGCAGCAGACTCACAGGCGCGGCTATGCTCCTTGGAGAGAAGGTAATTGGCTAAAGGAGGGGTGTAGGTGAGACACTGCACAGTGGAGTTGAGGAAGCAGGTGTTTCCCAGGTTGTGGAGGCCGGCTCCCACCCTATAAACCCGCTCCCACCGCATAGAGAGCCTGTTCCCTGGGAAAAGTATCTTCTGTGGAGCAGGAATACCATCACTCTGGCCCCCAGTTATGCTCTCAGAAACTACAGAAATGAATAAGGATACAGTGATTGTTAAGCGCAAAACATACACAAATTCACTATAAATACACATTTCTAATTTGTACTATTTCAACACAAACACTACACAAGACTCCAGCCCTGAATATAGTTTGGTCCCATGAAATTTATATGCATTGTAATCCATCTTTAACAACATGAATCCACAGAAATGACAACTTTGCACCTAGTTGGAATATCTCATGTTGGATTCAGTAAAAACACATACTGTCACACAAAACTATTACAATGCTGAAGTTCCAGAACCACAACAGACCTTGTCTTTTGATCTGGGCCGGTTCTGGGTTCTTCTGTGCCGAAGCACCGTCATTCTTCGGGTTCAGAATAACATACTTGGTCTTGAGTGTTTCGAGTTGGTAGCAGAAGCCTTTGCTGGCTGGCTCAAACTCAATCTTCTGTAACAGAACTTTCTTAGCGGAGGAGGCCAGGAGTTTATTAAGGTCGCCTTCGTCGGCAGAATCCTTCCGTCCTGGCTTTAGGGCCTCTTTGAGCTTGTCCACGATTGGCATTGCGCATCACTGCAAATAAACACAAAACAACCGGACTTGCTTAATTGTTTAATGGATTCTATGCCATGGGATAAAGTAGCTCATTGTTGAGGGAGTTACGGAGTATCGCCCTTGATGAAAACATCCATGTCTAACTGCAGTACGAATAAGACTTCTACCTTGTTTCAATATTTGGAGATTTTTAACGCAGAACAAATTGTTTAGAATAAAGCTACAACAAGTGGTTTACATTGTCAGTAGCTTGGTGATTGGTGTAAAGTTCAATATGGCGTCACAAAGCATTGTCTATTCCTGACACTGTGCCATCTTTAGTAACGCTGACATCACGACTTGGCCTGATGTAAGCATAGTGCAGAGAGGCTGAATGCGATGGAAGAGTCAGGTAAGATCTTGGCAGCGGTCCCTAAAATTACATAACAGCTACAAGGTAGCTAACCTGTGAGACGGTACAAAGCCTGTGTGCATGTGTGTGTCCCCAGGAGGAAGTCAAAGCATGCAGTGTCAGCTCCCATTCTGTCAGGCTTATGTAGTTGGAAAATACAGCCAGCTGTGTCTCTCACAGCGTGTGGCTGCTGTTGTGTGTGATCAAAGAGTGCAACCTATTCACCTAAGGTTATTTAGGGAGAGTGATTAGCGTAGACCTGCGGGCAAGATCTGAGAGCCTGAAATTTGGTCCTGTACGTGTCTTATGGATGTTCATACTGATGCTCATGCACTGAGACATATTCATGTTACATAAGCCCATCTATCATTTATGGGTCCGTTACAGATATAACATCTGTGAATCTATGAGGAAAGGCTTCCGTTACTGGCGTCTCCAAGGTCGCACAGAGTATATACCCTAAGCATTATTGATCATTTCTATGAGTATCACAGTATAAAGACGGGTTGTTTTGGCTATCCCTAGCTTTTGATGGCTTTGAGGACTGACATTATCTTACTGAGTTTGTCCCCTCAGAAATGAGTTCATTTTAAACTCTAACTCAATCTCTGGTGAACAGGTTTGTTTTCCACCCATCAGCAAGAATCCACATTAGTTTACAAAGTCTCCCCAACATCACAGTTATGTGTTTTTTCCACTATTTCCCATGGCTTTATGATCCCTCTATAACATAATTTTCCATTAAAAATGAAAAACGAGTAACGCTTTCTCTAAAGCTCATTATCATCAGAACAATATAAAGACGTTGATGTTGTAGAGTGCAGCTTGTGTGTGTGTGTGGGTTTTTTTTGGGGGGGGGGCGGGGCGTTTCTCCTTGGATAGTAAAATTTTCCAAGTTTTCACAACCACTGTCTGCTGTCTGAGGGAGAAGCCTCATCAAACATGGCATTTCCTATGTTGGGAAATATGCCGGCAGACAGTAGATATTTTCTCTACGAGACGTAATGACTAAAGCAGCATGTTAAAATCAATTCATTTGCCTGCTTTGATGTCAGTAATGTTCTTGCGTCAGTGGAACTATAATTTAAAAACAATTAGCTACAATCCCTTGAGAAAGAACTGTTTTTTGTCGGCAGCGACTGGGACGTTCTTAACTCAACAGAAACATTTTCATTGGTCAACCATCACTGCATCTTTCACAAATGCAGGGTTTGTCTATATAGGCTACAAGAGAGTGAAAAAAAAAAGAAAAGGCATGCTCTCTCTCCACACAGCCCATAGTGTGGGGTATAACAGGCTTACTCATCAGCACTGGTGCTGACGTACAGCAGAGAGGAGTACTGAGGCTGCACATGCATCAGAACCACAAGGGCAGGCTAACCTTCATGTGCTGTTACTGATACAATTAATAGTGACACAGCCCTCCTATCTACGGCACAGCTGAGCACAATGATGCTAATGCTTCCACAGACTGAGACACGCACAGCGTGTTTTATTACTCTCACTTCAACACCCACCCCCCCACCCATAATTTTTGGACTGATATATAGGCTAAATTGTCCATTCACCAGAATACTGGTAGTGTCTACCATCGGTTTGTTTTCCCCCTTGGCACAGCGTATGTTACTCTAGTAAAATGTGAATTAGTCTACAATATACAGTTATGACTTAGCTGACATTAACAGCCAATGAGCATTGCCGAAATTGCATTTTTCTCTCAACGATACGCCTATGTCTCCGAGAATACTGTACAGCTTATTAGTGGCTTTATTTTGTCGTGTCAGTTCGTGTCAATATACATTACAACATTAGACCCCTTTCTTTGTGAGGATAACGCTGAACCCTGTATTGTTGTGGTGGTGGTAGGAGGGACAGGGTGAATGAGAGAAGTGATAAGAATGTAAAAGTACGTGATCTTAACACACGACCTCGTCCACTTTCACAGCATGATCAAGAAAAACGACGCTATCTGCAGCACATGGTATTGAGCGTTCTTACACTGGGCAATAAAGAGACGTGGGGACATACCTACGCTTCTTTAGACACAGAGTAATTTCCCAGCAATGCTGAAATCGAGAAAAATCTGGCTGTTTTTTAGAGACTGTGGTGCTTTTGAATTTTCTATAGCTGTACTGGACACGTGCCAATTTCTCAGGCCGTGTAATTAGCTCGCTACAACTGACGTACCCAGATTACTCTGTAGCTACAGCAAAATTTGCTCGAGCTCAACCAACTTAACGTTCCGAGTATTTTCCCCCTCACAATAAACAGTAGAATTCATTAGCTAAAACAATCAAAATGAATCTATAAAATGCAGTGTAAAGAACTTGGCATAGAATTTAGACTATGAGGACCTGAGATGGGCGCCTACAATATTTTAAACTATCAGTTAAGCAGCATAACAGTTCACTGTGTCTGCCAAGGGGCTAACACAGAAACAACAAAATGGAGTAAACTTCCTTTAATTATTGCTCTTACATATCCATGTCATTATATGTGTTCAGTTCTCTCAATCACATAACTGGGTAAAAAATCTTGTATGAGGTTAATTTTGCAAACGACACATTAAGTTTCCAATTTGCAGTGTATACGTACAAGGTAACAGGGTTAAGGTAACTTCAGCTCTTATTTCGGGTAACATGAGGTAACATTGTTGCACTGACACGTTGATGCGAGTCAACTTTTACTCATCTCCTTCAAACAGCTGCGTTGTACCCAACACCAACAGTTGCATTAGCAAATCACGTATGTATACTGAGTACTAGCAAACAGATTACATGGGCAAAAGTTAGTGAATTGTGCAAACACCCTATCACCAAACAAATGAAGTTTAAACCACAGCCTGTGCGAAAGATCGGTGACTGGTGAGCTAATGACAGCTGATTCGCACATGCTACAACGTGGTATGCAGCTCAGCTAGCGAGAATAGCTAACCAATGTATCCTCATGATGGGTTGAACTAGCGGCCAAACATGGTAAGCGATAAGGTAACCTACGTTTAAACTGGAGACGATACACGACACAAACATGAACATCATCTGAATGATTACGCATCACATACGAAGCTAATGGTGGCAGCTGCAACGTAACTTTTACTGTTATTAAGAAATATGGTGACTGGTAATGACTAGATTGTTGTGGTAAGCAAAAGCCAGCTAACCAATGCTAAGTAGCTTAGCAGTTTGACGAACGTGGCGAACGCGCTGCGTTTCACATTGCTGCAATGTGAATAACACCTCTCGCGTCAACTGGTTTAAGGAAAACAGAAACAACAACAGTGATCCAAGCCATTGCCCGATTTACTTACGACAGTAATAAAGGGTACTTACCTTTCTTTTTTCATCTACAATGATACTGTGGTTTCGTTCTAAATACCGCCGCTATGCTACAAAGCCTTCATTTTGTTCCATTCTTTTCCCCATGCTGCATTAAGAGAGGGAGGGGTCGAGGATGAGCGACAGTGCCTTGAAGCCAATCAGCTATTTACCTTGCTGCAGACGCCAGCGTTCATTCATGCTCCACATGTCCAATCAGATGATGAAAGCAGGTCGCCGTGTAAGTTCTAATGGGAATCCATTTTAAGGTGTTGTTTACTTTTTGCCATGGGTGGCTGCTGAAAGGTTAGTAGATAGTGTGTTAAGCTGTGCTTAACTGCTTTTGGTCTGCTCGAACGAAGTCTGAAACACTTACTAATATGCAGTCGCCATATCACATAAAATAGAGGACACTTGAGGGTGCAGAACCCGAGCTCATAGTTTCTTTTGGATTTCTACCAATCACGCTAGTCGCATTATAGTTCACGGAAAAGCAGACGTGCTTTATAGGATGAAATCAGCGTGAGTTTATGTGGTGAGGTCAGACATCTGCAGGACTCCGGCCCGCGAAAACTAGACCTTATTTCAGGTGAACACTTGATGATGGTGGCCGTCGTTAGACCTAATGTTCGGAGTGGCCGAAAGCATTATTCTACAGGCATTGAACAAGACATACCAAATCGAAAGACTGAGCTAATTAAGAATGCCTGTTGGTTGACTAAATTCTTAGAGAGGTACCACTAGATGGCATTTCTTTTCAGTAGAACGCCTATTTATTGAGGATGCATCCCTGCATTAGAACGGATCAAATGAGAAGAGCTTCCAACATTTACATACGGTTGACCAACGTGACGGTGATAATTATGTACATAACTTTGCAGGCTTATTTAGAAAGGTTTTGCGGGGTGGATTCAAAGGGCCCCCCAAAGTAATATGTTACTTTGGGGGTGGAGGCTGAAATATGTGTTTAAAAACACAGAACGTCTAACAATAATTAAAGAACAAAGCAGGTTGATCAAGGTTTTGAACAAGACAGGGGAGTGAATGTAGTTTACAACACCTGACAGAATGATGGTCACTTAAATATTTCAGACAATAACCTGGGGGGTATTCCAGAAAGCGGGCTTAGTGAAAACTTAGTTAGTTGTTAACTCAGAGTAAGTAGTAAACCTCCTAATAGAAAAGCCCTATGGCTTCATCGTCTTAGCAAAACGAGTTTTCACTAAACCCGCTTTCTGGAATACCCCCCTGGTGTTGAAATAACAAAGTTGGTGTCCACAAATGTGTGAGAAAAATGTTTTATCACCCCTGCCTAAGGTGGGAGACCGACCATTGGCAAATGCACCCAGGCTAATTCATTCTGACAGATGTTTATTTTATATTAAATTTTATAATGTTATCACAAATTAAAACCAGTACTTTTTTAAAAGAGGTTCTTCAACTGGAAATAAATAATACTTAGACGAGATTGATTGTTGATTTTGTATTGTTTATTCTTGAAATATGAGTATTAAAATAAAATCATAGGCATGCATAATCTAGCTCTCATCAGATTGTCCCAAGTGGTACCAGCACGAGACATCTCATACTACTTTTTAGCAATGATAAGAGAAAGACATTGGTCACTCAAAAAAAAGGGAGTAGAGAGAGAAAGAAAAGGAAAAATCAAACACACAATGTACAAGACAATGTAACAGAATCAGTAAGATTTTTGACAGAAATACAAAATTCAGAGTACAAAATTTACGTAAAAAAGAAAAAGCTTCATATTTAAGCAATGTGAACAAGTTCCGTGCTTGAATTTCATATCATTATGGTGCGACTGGGACATTTAACAGGACAATTAACACCGGGGCTTGCAGATACTTAATTATGAAATGCTGCAAAGTGCCAAAATTTAGGTCAAGCCACATGTATCACAGTACCAGTGGACAATCAAATCATTTCCAACCAAGATAATCCCTCGGAAAGAGCAAGAGCTATTTTTTTTTCAAAAAGGAAAAAAAAATGATATTCAGATCGGAATGCTGATGATATAAATTAATCCTGATATATTACACAATCCATAAATTATTGCCACATCTGTGCATGTTGTTATATGCACAGTGTAGAGTACAATGTACATATGCTCTATACATTCCTCATATGCATATATTTGCCAAATACATTTTAAAGTGACCCACTAAAATATCAGCGATTGGTACTTTTCATATGAAAATGGAGCTACATGTTTACTATACAGGCCATAAAGAGATTCAATTAGAAAATGATTTTAACAAATTAAGAGGATAACAGAAAACAGAACAAATGTTTAATGTACATTTTCAGACATGTTTTACTGAAATCATTTTTGAAAACACTGAGCACAGTGAATGTTTTATAGATATCACAGAAAGCTTATGAAAAGTTACTGTGACCACAGAGTAATTCAAGAGTTAATCATTACAGTGTTTGATTAGCAATGAGCTCACTTACATTATAACAGCTAAACTTGCATTTATGGTAAATGAAAAAGAGAATCTGAACACAGGTCTGTTGATACTAGGTCTGGTTTGGTCACAATAAAAGGAGACAAAGGGAAGGCATTCAGTGCTCTGAAGCATAACCCTATTGTTAGAGAAAGTTGTTAATTAGTGCGTATTTCAAATAATGATTCAAACAGACCAGTTATGACACAGCTGGTTTTAAAATATTGTGGTGCACTTATAATTTTTAGAAATAAAATGCAGGGTGTTGTACAAGTGAAGTGGTAAACTGTAATTCTGTGGTCTACAGTAAAAACAGTCAGTGTATGTTAAAAGAACTAGGAGCATCTCAGCAGCAAAAGCTAGGGAGAAATATGTATGTTACTTAAGAAAGGAAGCTAACATGATTAACCTGAGTGCTTGTATGTTTAGGCCACAAAAAATCATCTTTGGTTTTATTTGTTTTCTAAAAATAATATACACAGGATATGTTTGGGTAGAGTTATAATTTTTCCCTGTTTATTTTAAGAGCAATGTTACAAGCGCTTTTGGGGTAAGAAAAGTGCTTTCCTCATAATGCTGAGACACATGGACTAATTCATATTATCATTCATCATTTGATCTGGTAATAAGTGTCTTTACTTTTGTTCTAGAGCCTGAATTACAGTAAAATTATCATAGTGTGGTTATTTCTTTTCTTTTCTTTTTTTTTTTTTTTTTTTTAGATTTTTAGATATTGTGGTATGTAAAGGTTTTCTAAAAAAAACAACAACAACAACAGTAACAAAAAAATCCCCAAATGTGCATTTGGTTGGATGTAGAATTATGGGTCTTCAATGTCCAAGAATTCTTTGCTTGGTGGAGCTATCCCACGGTACCAGGAACAGGAATTATCGTTCCTCTTGATACAGGTGTAGTGCTGAGCCTGGTGTCCCTTGACACTTGAATCCAATATCCAGTCTGTCCATAGACACTCATTTGGGTTGTTGATAGAACAGGGGATGGAGGAACAACGGATGATCTGGACAAAGCAATACGAGAGAGAGAGAGAGAGAGAGCGGGAGAGAATGAATTATGTGCTCAATACTGCAGTTTCCAAAAAATTTAAATAAACACACAACTACATAGTTCTGATGTGAACACTAAAAATAATCATATTACTTCAAAGCTTTGTCACAAACATTTTAAAAGTATAACTCAAGAGCTAAGTCACTTCCATGCACTTCACATTTGATAAGTCAGTTCCATACCTTGCACTCACAACCCATCTCATAGCGCTCAGTCAAACCTTTTTTCTGTGTTAGACTCATGGAATCCCAGGATTCAATGAAGTCACACAAAGTGACATGCATGGATCCGTCAGATTCCAGTTTACCTGCAGTGAACAGGCTGGTTAAAAACTACATAGGAAAAATAGGTCAGTTCCATTTCCCTATGTTTCTGGAGTTTGGAGAACTTCTGTTCTGTGATATACTAAACAATGCTAAACTGAGAACACTACTGTGTTTTTTTGGGGGGGTTTTTTTGTGGAGTCGTCAAATCATTTTACTCTCTGGATAACCTATCAGTGTAAAAATGAATGTCTCTAAAAAACATACCAGTAATCAAGTATTCCGTGTTATTGGTGGCAAGCCTCACTCCACACAAAGCAGAGGAAGGTGCAGTGAAGATGGCATCGATGTCCTGATTCGGGCCTTTGAACATCTAAGGGGATGATATTAGTGTTCAGGGAAATTCTCTACATCCTCGTTCAGTACCACCAACGGTTTAGTCAGTATGTCTCTCATAAGCTCTATGGTCTTCAGTTCAGTGTTGCTTTTCCACCTACCTTGATCTGTTTGATGTCATACCGCATCCTCTTGATTGGATTGCCGTAGACGTCATTACCTGAATTCACCTCTTTCACTCCAGTCACCCTAGCTCTGATAACTAATGAGAGGTAAAAAAGAAGAAAAAAAAAGATCAAAAATGCTTTGGTTTTGAAATCTTCTAACACAAACATGAGTATTTCATTAGCAGCAACCAGTGAAAGGAATGTGCTCTGCCTGTTGCCAGGCTCCCAGCCTGACATGCAGGAAGTCAGTCAGCAGTCTCACTAAAACAGTCTGTTTGGACCCCTTCACCCCACTCCTTTTCTACAGATTTCTTTTCCATGGATTTCCACAGATTTCATTACATTAATGCCCCAGATTTTAACAGGTTCTGACACTGTTCCAGAGGAACCTTAGTTAAAGGTAAGTAAATGTTTCCAAACACACAAATACAGTGTTAAGCATGTGACCATATAAATACTTCCTGAAGAACATACAATGAGAGAGAGAGAGAGAGAGGGTGAGAGAATGAGAGAGAGAGGGAGAGCGCAGGACTATTCAGTGACCTTGGTACTTCTCAGAGAGCCCATACATGCTTTACACAAACTCAAACTGCAGCACAGAGAGTCTTTTCTCCAGGCCACACATTCAGAATGCCAGCTACACTCAGGGGAGCCTAGACTGAGATCAGGCAGGCTACACTCATCAGTGACTGCACACACAGAGTGGTAATGTTTTATACTGTTTTAATCACAGACTCTCTTCTTCCACACATTCATTCCATTCCGAGGTAAAGCTCAGGCACACAGAGCTAGTGTTGTTTCTACTCCAGGTATGGGGGGGGGAGGGGGGGGGGGGGGGGGCGCAGGAAGGAGGAAAGGAAGGGAAGCTCTCCAAATCCTTACGTTACAAGAGGATTGGTGGTAACCTCTCTTTCCTGCGTGTGCAGAATCTTTTCTCCTCAATCAAGCGCAGGCCACTTTTACGGCTGTGTAAAGTAGGTCATGTGAAATTCTCCACACATGTGCAGCAATGATCTATGAATTTTATGTGATCACAGTGCATTTCAGTTCAGTACTTGAAATTCTGTGGCTTTGTATATAAAATGAACAAGTCACTGACAACATAATTCAGCTGCAGTAGATCATCTGTTAATGTTCACATGCAAAAGCAATGCAAACCTTTGAAACTCAAAAGATAATTTATCTGTTGGAAGTGTTTTCTTACACTCAGATGTCATGTCCTCCTGCATCTATACTTACAAAAAAAAAATGATTTGTCAACCACGGTTTAAATACAAGAGATGGAAAAAAAAAGTCCTTTTGACCAATGGGCAGCGTTGTTGGTATGACTGTGCCAAAAGGACATTTATATTCTTATCCACTCACTTCAGTTAATATGTCTAACTTTGGCAGTGTGCATGTCCAGAATAATGAGGCTTCATGCCCTACTCTGGAGTCTAAACCCTGCAGAGCTTCTCTCTCCTCAGCTGTTAACCTACATTCTTCCCCCTTTTCTGAGTCGTCTCCAGTGTCATTCATTTCACAAAATAACAATGGTGTACAGCAGACTCTGCTCTTTAAACAAACTTGTCCGTTTTTGATGTAGGACAATTTCAGTATGGAAGAAAAGGTAGATAGAGTGGACTTAATTTGTAAGTTACATTGCAGAACTACAAATGATACCAGTGAAAAGGTACTATCTGCTTAGTCTGATGAAGTTTGTCAGTCTTAACAAATATATATTAATAACACCATTCTTAAGAAAGATGTAAATATGCAATGCTAAGAAATTACTTTTACGTCACCGTTGTCCATTGAGAACTTTTCTACCTTTTAACTTAAAGCTTACAATAGCTTTTGTACAATGTACTACATAACTTACAGTAAAAAGCTTATACTAGCTCTTTTGACACACCACCACTAAATTGTGTGGCACATACTGGTTTTTACTGAACTGTAACCACAATGATAATCCAGAATATAATTGGCAGTGAAGGATGACTTGTGCAAAAAACTCCTCCTTGCAAGAAGGTCATGATGAAGTAAGTCCCTGTCCAGGTCTCTTAAATTCACATGGAAAACCCTTTTGCTGTATAAAGAAATGTCCTGTCACAATGACTAATTTTTAAACAAAAAAACCCTAGTGGTCGGATGGTCATGGTGCTTTGTCATTGCAGCTAACTGTATTTACAAACCAATCTAGTTGTCCAAAATATAAAACTGTGTTAGAAACACCACAGAAAAACCACATCATATGAAAGTGATAGACCAGATGGTAGACTGATGAAAGACCAGGGGCTATTGAGGTTTGTGGATGAAGCAATGCTTTTTCCACTGTGGTGCTGCAATAAAATTACATTATTGAAAGATGCAACTGAAGGGTTGATGAGCAAACACTCAGAGAGGAAAACACCCATATTGTATAATTCGGTGTTATTCCAAGGGCACAAAAATGTTTGGCATTAAAGTGAATTTTTTGGAAAGAATTTACACCATACAGACAAATATAGCTAAGTACTCATTCCCAGAGTCTTTCTGTCCTTGTCAAAACCAGTAAATGGCCTTCAGTGCCCTGAACAAGACCCTCCTCCTTAAATTACTTGGTTATGACAGACTCAGAAACAGGAAAGGCCCAAGGCAGTATAACCTTATGTTGTGGTTGACTTGAATCTCTACCTCACATTCAGGAAGAAAATTATTTTAATGATACTTTTAGTCATCCAAACAACCCACTGATATCTATATAAAACCCCCCAGAAAACAAAACAGGATCATAACTTGTCAGAGCCCTGAAATGTTACATCAAAGCTGCAAAGTTGATCTGACAAGTTTCTCTCCAACTTTGGCGGGGTACAGTTTACTGCCATAAACCATACAGACATCATAAACTCAAACACACTTTTTACCTAGGTGCAGTGATTACCACATCTAGAACCCATCTAAAACACAAAACATTACCACACTTAACACAAAACATCTAGAATATTACCACATCTAGAACACAAAACTTAATATGGAGTCCTCCATGGTCCTTCTCACAGTCCTCCATTTAAACCAGTCCACTGAAAAATGAAAAAGCACTCCAACAAGCCAAGACATATTCTAACACCAACTCTGTAAGACAAGCCAGTCCCTGTTAAAGTTCTCATTTGGATTTGTTTATATATTGAGTCTGGACACAAGCAAGAGACTTTCTCTTAATATATGTCAGACATAAGTAGTCACTTATACCAAAATTGAAATGAATACTTTTCCTTTCCAGTTCTCTGTCAAAGCTGTCTCCTTGTTTTATCTGCATACAGTGCAGTGACATAGCCATGTGTGTATCTTTTCCCCTGTCCACGTCATGGGCTAAACCAGCAGTTTAGTGGAAATAGCAAGGGATAGTGAAGCCAGACGAATCCTGACAACAGTCAAAGGAAAGGGTGTTTTGTGTATTTAAGTTACACTTAAGTGTATCCTTCATATTTGTTGAAATGAGGTTTTCAAGCCATCCATGTGAATCATCTCAGGTGGAGTGAACTATTGTGCATTAAGTCTAAAGAAAACTTAAACAAAAAGAGAACATAAAGAGAGCTACCTGACAGAAGGAACATAGAGTATTACTTGGAAACATTCGGTATATATTCACAACTTCGGACAACTGGAATCCTTCATTAAAAACTGAATAGTAACTCACTTGTGACTCACATTTTTTTACCAGTAGGTTAGGGTACATGCAAAAGGATAAGTTTGTTGTTGTTGTGGTTGTTCCCCATAGTTTCGGCAGACTACATCTCTTGTTTAATTACATTTGGAAATAGGTTTTGGGTAGGAATGGGCTGATTCAAGGTAAACCTGGTAGAGTCTTTGCATACCAAATTAAGACCGTTAGACAACAAAATCAGTGCAAGCCTAGTGCCAGCACTAACTGTATGTTGCCTTACTATTGTCATATCTAAGGCCAATCTGTCCACATTCCTTTGACACAGTGAAGTGGACATCACACTTCTTAACACTAGCGCTATGTTGATGTGTTGATGCTCTCTAATGCTATCCTAAAACATCACAGGCCAACTGTCATCTCTTCCTGCTATTGCCAAGCGCCTGAAGGCAGACCCCTGCTGCAAACACAACCATTTAAAGGGAAATGTGTCAAGAAGTGAACAGGGAAATTACAAAATATGCCTAGAACTCCGAGC
This sequence comes from Chanos chanos, assembly GCF_902362185.1. Taxonomy (NCBI): domain Eukaryota; kingdom Metazoa; phylum Chordata; class Actinopteri; order Gonorynchiformes; family Chanidae; genus Chanos; species Chanos chanos. The sequence continues at coordinate 14,436,915 of NC_044507.1, forward strand.
TGTCTGTGCTGTAACACAAATGAGAGGTCTTACTTCTCCATTTCACTGCTGTAGTGTAATTCAAGGCAATTTACAATAACTCCAGAATAGCAACGTCTTGAACAAGACCTTAGCTGCAACAGGCAACTCACTCCAAGAATCAAATCAAATATTAAGATTTTGTTAGTTTCTTCGATTACGCTCTAGAAGGATTAATTTACAGTACATGTATGGTTACACTTAACGATAAAGATGAGAAATTCCTTACCAACATCCGCATTGCAATATGCCTGTTGAGGATGTGCAGGGGAGCAGCTGCAAGCCTCTGCAAAATCTTCCGCTCGCCAAAGGAGTATCACGAGCAATGTAGCAGAAAAACTAATGCCCAGGTTAGTCATTTGTGACCGGTTTTCTGTCTGGTTTTTTTTAGAAAATTAAGTACAATTGGCGACAAACTGGAAATATGATCTCAGAAACAAAATAAAGAACAACACTCTAAAGTTCCAGAAAGAAATGAAACGGTACAAAAATGTAATTTGATTACCATAAGTCGAAAACGAGAACGGACAGAAGAGAACGCACAAAGTTCACAAAACTGTACCTATTTTAGGCCAGCACTGTCTCCAGTAGGAACTCTGGGTAGATCTGTACCGTCTGACTGAACAGCTGCATTTTATTGCTGCGAGTGGGCCCCTCCCTCAGAGTCATTGGGGAACTGCAAGGCGATCGTTCTGTGATCTGTGTAAAGATTTCTGCTGTGTGACGAGTGTACACGGTAAGGTGTGAGTCAACATTATATCACAATACAGACAAAGACGACATTAAAATTGCTTCAACATGTGACTAATTGAGGGTGCTTCAATGAGTTCTCATTATATCGCAATGATATTTTGCCTCTCAATCAACGTAGATAAACATTTTGGGTTTTCAGTTGATGGAGCAACTGAATAAAGAGATGTCTTAAATGCCACAGTTTCACTGGTTCATTTCACGGTCACGTCTTTGCAGTGTCATTGCACTTTGGTATTCACGTATGTATTATGAAACAGAGGAAAGAGAGCCCGATAAGACAACAAAACGGTGGCCACTGATAAATTTATGTGGCCAGCACAGGACTTAGTGACACAGCTTGGCCATGGAATTGAATAAAGATGGAGATGAGGAGAGTTGGGGGAAGGTATGACATCATCCCATTAAGCTTAATAGATTCAATATGCCCTAAATTCGCCCTGCAGGGAAATCTCCTTACCTTCCCAACCATGCCCACTGTTCCACACACATGTGGTTTTGTGTCAGTTTTCGTCACTGTCCATGTTTATCGAATACAAATAACGATCCGTGAGAAAACTCGGCAAGTATTCTTCCACTGATATGGAAGTGGAGTAATTATCCTCATTATCCTCAGTAATCGAACTGTATAAAGATAAAGAGGTAAATAAAAAAGCATATGTATATATCTATATATCCATATCTGTGATTTTTGCCGTGGTCGCCTTGTCCGCATCGCTGACATCATATTTGGCTGCTGGCCCTGACCAGTCTGGAATCTCCATCAAATATTTCCACACATTTAGAGTTTTTTTTTTTTTTTTTTTGCTGGATTGCTTTTTCCCTTGAGCACAACACAGCAGACTACATCTTCACATGGAGTAGGGGCTTAAAACATACACAGAACATAGAGATAAGAAGACATATTAAGACTTGAAGGAGAGAGTACAGACATTTCGCAGGAAAATACAAAGAAAGGACATTACCGAAACAGACTAAGTGAAATGACTCATTGCTATGAACAATTATTTACCGCATGTCTTTTCTTTGGTGAATAATGAAGTAATAGTTTTGAAATGAAAATCTTCCCCACTATTAGCTGCACAAGACCGCAGCAGGGAGTGGGCTTAAGTGAAAGGTTGGGGTGGGAGATGGGAGAGGCAAATGAAAACAAATGAAAGGAAATGACACATTCAAAGATAGAAAGTAAAGAAAATACTACGCTATTCTCACTGTAGACCAAGGGGGAAAAAACCCAGATGTGTCTATATCCAGCCGCGGTCTTCCGACCCCTGTTGAAACACCCAGCTCTCTGATGATGTGTTATACGGTTTCTTGGAGGCTTCCTCAAAAATTTTCCAGAAGCTCCTGCCCTGCAATCCAGAGCCCACTGTAAACCTCTCAGCATGTCTCCCATGCTTTCATGTGGCTGAGGAAAAGAAAACCTACTGACTGCCAAGTATTTCAGAAATTCACATTAATGTGAATAAAAAATGAATAAATAACTCAATATACAGTGGCAATAAACTGTACGATACATATATAGTAAACAGTACTATAGAATCTGTTTGTTTGGGTTTTTTTTCAAAGAAATGTGTTAATATTTTGAAAATAAATTTTGTAGATATTAAGAAATCTTGCTTCTTGTGATACTCTTAATTTCATCATTTGCCTTATTGGTATGGGCAAATGATTTTGTTTTACGATTTACTGCTTAACAGTATACACGGAAAAGAGTAACTGTAATTGGTTCTCCTGTGAGAAATGTATTTACCTCTGTGAAGCTGTAAGTCCTATTGACTGGTAGAGTTAATGTACAGATTTTTCTAACTTGTAGATGGGTCAGTAAATGACAGCAAAAGCATACTAATCAGCTCTGAAAATGAAGACATTCTGTCTCCAGAGCGCATAACAGTTGTATCTTTAGATACTTTCCACCTACATGCTGAAAGCAGCAGCCCATTTTAGGCTGTCAGTCTCTGTGTTTTGTATTCTGTTCAGTGAACAATTGTCTTATCATGAAAAAATGTCAAAAACTTAGAATCTCTCTGTGATCTAGAAAACATGTTGTCTGATGAAAAAGCCCATCATGCTGTAATATCAGTTTATCAAAGACTTACTCAGAATTGAGTCACCCTTCTGACACAGAAGTAAAATATGTATGGTTCCAATCAGAAATATTCAACCCCCTGACCTCAAAAGATGTTATAGTGATGTGATTTGAGGTTAATGAAAATATATTCCAAATAGACTCTTTAAAGAACAAAAAAATATTTATTGAATCATATTTGAGTTATTTTGAGAACATAAATTAACTTAACTTTGAGTTCAAATGAAAAATCTAATATTTCTGAATATTTCTGATTACAACTGTACACTAGTGGAAATTTCCATATTTCCGTCCACCAGTCCAACAGTTAATGCAAACAACAGGGTAACTTTAATTCGCAAGAAAATGAATGATGCTGTTCTCAGTGCATAGACATCTATAACAACAACAACTAACTTAAAACAATTGCTTATTCCCACAATACCTAGATATCATCAAAGAAACTGTTATGTAAATTTATTTGGTCACATTGTAATCCCATTTTACATTTAATAATGAAATGGTAACAATGTCATAATTTCTACTCAGTCAGTGGTTACAATGTAGCACGAGGTCATGAAATACATGTGTAGCAAGCGGGTGTTCGGAACAGCTGTTTTAATGTGAGAATGAGCAGACAGTGTACTCTCCTTTTCAGGAAAAGGAATGTTTACATTGTGTAACCACAGTGTGAGATAGAGCTGTCTCACTGATAATCAGGTGCTATAACATGTCCCAGCATTGCATGAGTTTTGGCTAGACAAGCGTGTTTGGACACAGCAGAGGGACACTGCAAACATTTAAAGCAAATACTCGTTTTAACCAGCATATTATTCAGAACAGACACGACCTTTGTTTCATTTTTGCTTTTTGTGACTCATTTATGTGTTAACAATACTTTGGGTTTTGTTAGTTATGTCATTATTTGTCATCAATTATGTTACTATTTCAGTGGAATAGTTCCCGTACATTTTATAAACTACCTCAGGTTGAAACCTCTGTGAGTCGTCAGGCATATAGTTCATAAGTAAAGTTGCACAAGCCCAGACAAATTGTTGAGCCCTGTGGCCTGGAGACAGGAATGACAGAGACAGATACGGTGACTGTCCTTGGAGTTTCTCATTCTTGGTAGACTTGGGAATTCTGGAATTTTCTATCTTAAGGATATGTTTGACTTGCTGACATGCTCTCTTGTTGTTTGTTACCACTATCCTGAGATTTTCGCAATCAATATGATGATTTAATACATTTAGAATAAACATATTGTCACCTCATTTTCAAAATCTTTCTTGTTCAAGTAGGATTCGAGCTCTATTAATGACTACAGACTCTAAATAATTTACACATAATTGATGCTTTTTATCCCCTATCATGTACCTCTCAATTTATGGGCTTTCTGGACTTCCATTCATTGGGTCCATTTTTGCCATGTGTGCACAGTTAAATCAAGATTTATGTTGTCTACTCTAAGTCACTTACTTGCTGATTTCAAAGTTTCCCAAACATAGGATGGTACTGAGGGACGAATACCTGATAGAACTGTTGAAAATTGTTCTTGTTTGATCAGTGGTATTTAATTCAAAGCAATCCTGACAAAATTAAAGTTTTATAACCATGGTAATCATGTTAATCATAATATTTAATGTCCATAAGTCATGTGTGTTGTCCTAACTCTCAATGGTATTTATTATTGAGGATCAAGTCTAGAAGTTTCATCATAACACAAGAAATATTGGCACAAGGAGTCTGACCCTGCATATATATAAAGAAGAAAATTTCTCATGAAATGTTTTGGTTTTTCTTCATCAGGTTTTGTTCATTTTGCATTTTGATGATATGTGTCTCGGTTTCAAAAGAGAATTCTAACAAGATGAGCGGGTTGAGAGAGGATAATGGGAACACCACAGATACCACACAGAGGACTTTATTGTATTGTGGCTCAGAAGAAAACTGTCTCTGAGCTCTCTCTAGTGGACAAACTGCAGAATGTAGTAATGTAAACAAGTCAAATCCTACAAAGGTGCAGAAACATTACTGGGACAGTGAGACCAACAAGATTTTGAGAGACAGGTTTATTCATTTGTAAGCATTGTTAAAAGTACCACATTGCAGGGTAAATGTTTGAGTATTCAGATTCTGTTTTTTGAAGCTCTTGCTTCAAAAACAAAATCAACTGAAATTGGACAAAAGATTTCAAAATATATTGTTGTTAAACTAAATCAATCTCGTGTATGATATGCTCAGGATCTTGAAAAGATTCAGTAAAAGGAATCAATGATTTAACTAATCATCATAAGGATGATAAGCATCTACCAGACTAACATCTGACACAGACAAAGTTACGACTGTCAGATATACTCTGGACGCACAACAAAGCGAAAGCTGTATGCGTCAGGGCATGGGTTAGTCATGGCCATGCTGTCATTTGTGGGGACCACGGCCACGTTGTTTTTGAAATCCTGGACGTGGAAAACTTTGTTATCTCCACACCTCAGAAGCAGTCTGTTGCTGAAGCGGATACTGCTACTGTACTGAGAGACAGAGCTCTGTGGGTACAGACGGGCTGCGGGGACAGAGTCACATATAAAGCCATGCTGTGAACACTCGTACTTGTTAAGAAAAACCTGTGCATACCAGCTGATTGTGCGGGACTTAAAAATCATGGTGTTAAAGGCAGGTGTTGTGAATGACTGAGTTATGCCATAGTTGTATCTGTAGTCATAATGCCCGTATCCGGGATTCCAGTTGCGAGTGGTGGTGTTAAGGGTGACACTCCATGGATCAGCTGTGTATACCCTTGGCAGAAACTCTTCTGTCCCATTGTCCACATGCTTCCTCAGCTTGGAGAAAGAGAGAGCATTAAACTGAAAACCTTGCAGCATGCCATCACGATAGAAAGCCTCTTGACTTTCATACAACTTGGAAGTAAACTGAAGATCGTACAGATTGTCGGCGGGGATCATTGGGAAGCGGATGTGCCGCAGAAGGGAATTCTGTTCCTCAAGACTGATCGTGCTGTCCCTTGCCAGAATCCAAGACTCTAGGCTTTGCAGGAGGTAACCCTCATCTCTCACCACCAGATCTGAGCGCTCCAGAAGAGCCTCCATCAATTGCAAAGACATCTCGTTCCCAGCAGCTGAGTCTATCAGGGCCTCGTAGTTCCAAGCGAGGTACTGTAGACAGTTCTCCTGAAGCACCAGGTCCCCAGTGCGAACAGAATACTCGTACAGAGACACCTGGGTACTGAAGGTGCTGTCCTCTGGAAGCAGCAAAGTAAAGACCCTGCCCACTTCTTCCAGAAGCTGCCTCACTCCGAAGACATAGGCCAGCTGATGGAAACACTGAGCAGATGACAGGGTGACATCAATCTTGCGAGAGTACAGGTACCTGGAGTAGAGTGTTTCTTACAGTTATTTGTTCTGTTCATTTTCTTTACATATCACACTTGCCATCATTGATACGTGTTTAACATTTACGTATGCAGTTACTTTTGTAGATGTTTTTTAATTCTGTTGCTGGACCTGTGTATGATGTTAAGAACTAAATATTAAATCTGCACAGATTTCATATCTCTTGTTCTTGTTCTGCTGTTGGGTCTTGGACACTAATGCAGGTTTGTGGACTATTTCATTCAGTGACAGACTCAAAAAGCCACTGTGAACAGCTTATGCATGTTTATCTCTTTTACTCTAATAAAACATCTGTGGCTCATCTGTCCTTCTTAACCATCTTATAGGAATACAGTATGCTATTCCTTGGCCAACACTACAAAACCCTCTGTTTGTTGTGGGATGTAAGTGACTGTGTTTGTTAAACAGGTCTTAGAGGTGGTGTTAATGGGTGTACCTGATGAAGCTGGAGACATGAGGGTGACAAGCCTCACTGCTCTCCACTGTGAAACTGCTGGAGTTTGTGATTTTGAGCTGGGGATAGAGAGATAAAATTAAGCGGTGGACACAGATCTTCTGTTCTTTTACATCTGCGTTCTGGCCGGGACCAGTGATGATGATGTGGAAGTCACAGCCTTCACCACTGTCGAAAAGGGCCCCAAGCTCCTCTGACAGACCTAGACTGTGGTCCAGTGAATACTCACGATCACCGCCTGGTTCTTCACCTATAAAAAATAAGTAGAAACAAAAAAAAAAAAATACATGGAATAATATCAAGCAAAATTAAATGACTAATTTAGAGACAAATGTTCCAATGAACAAATTCATATACAATATGTTTTCATATAGAATTTTCATTAAATAAATGCATTTTGTTTACGGTGTAAATGTCTGCCAATCCTCAAAACAAAGGCGTTCATGTAATTATATGGAGGAAGAAATTATGGATAAGGTGTCCAGACTTTCTCCTACCATATGATCTGTGTAGGGTATTTTTTCCCATTTTGAGGCTTTTTAATCTTAACCCCACCACCATGAATAATGAAAAATGAACACATTCCCCAAAACATCTCCTCACTGTCTGTGGTACTGATTGGTGAAACTGAACTGAACTCATGACAGTGTCAGTGGCTATCATGTGTGCTTTTTTATGTAGTAATGAATCAATCAGCTTCAGTGATTGAGGAAGTATAAAGTGATTATTACACAAAAATTTGTTTCAATAAAAGCTATATGAACTTCTTGATGGGGAATGAATAACAAGCACAGAAGACGAGCTGATGGAAAGAAAAAAAAACTGGGTTTCTTCATTACAGAGTAATGGGTTGTGCAGTTCCACTTAGATCCTGTGGAGGTCTTACCAGTCTCACAAACTACCCCAGCGTCCTCTTTATGAGAGCAGTCAGTTATGGCCCAGCCTTTGAAAGCACATCTGGACAAGGAGCTCTCTGTTCCCTGACAGTTTAGATCATCCAGCCAGATTTTCCCAGTGCCTAAAACACATCATGCAGATATTGGCATGCAAAACAGGTTGACAAAAATCACAAACAGGACATGGGAGTAGGCACAGAAGATACAGAAGAGGAAAGAAAAAGGTAGAGAATTTTCTTTTGGCTAATCACATTATTGATAAAGCAGTAAGGAAAACATATATATATATATATATATATATATATATATATTATGAGAGACTCACCTTCTCCATATTTCCCTGCTACTTCAGCTGAAACTGCCCCGAGGTAACCCAGCTGACGACAGGCCACCTGTGCCTCTTTTAAATCCCAGTTATCATCACAGACTGTCCCCCACTCTCCCTCATGGTACACCTCCACACGGCCCTCTGAGGAGCGTTTGCCTCCAACGAGTCGCAGCGCCCCCTCCTGGGCCACAACCTCCTGGCTCTTACCTGTTGGACAGATCAGGAAAGAGTGGTTTTATGACCTTTGTCCTAAAAGAAAATCTTGAAGAGTCAACGGAGCATGCACAATGTTGTATTTACTTATTTTTATGTGACTTCTTCTGATTTGTTTGCTATCAGTACTGCATATATTTCTGCCCAGCTGTAAAAGATACAGCACATACAGACTCATTCATTTTTACTGTACTCACCAAAAAGATTCAGACGCACTGAGAACACTGCTAAGACATGGAGGCACAGCAGGAGAACCAAAGAGGAACTGGTTCTAAACACGAACATTTTAGAGAGCCCTTCTCCAACACTGCAAGAGACACTAAAAAAACAAAATGCAGAAAAACTGCTACAGAACACTCAACAAGCATTTCTGTTCCCCATAAAACATGTACTTGCACATGTTTAGTTTAACTTCTCCACAGAAGAGAGTCATGGCAAAACAAAGATATTTTTAAACAGATGTATTATTAATGCCGCCCTAATAATCCTCAGTCAGTAAAAAGAGCAACAATAATTAAATAAGCACCGATAGCAGGTCATTGTCAGTTATTTTTATTGATCTTTGGACCATTTCTTACCATCAAAAACCTGCAGAGGTGTGTAACCCTCCTCCTAAAATTCTCAGTTGCACTACCTCTTATACACAGGCACGGGGAGCAACAGACAGACAGAAAGTATAACCTGCAGTTATGTTTGACCTTCAGAGAAAACTGGATGGGGCTGCTCCAGAGTCTTGCGCAAGATGTAACATGTAACAGGGAAAGGGTGAGGGTTTTGAAGAAAAATTTATTTGCTTTCGTATCACTTATCGATTGTTCAAGTTTACATTTGAAACCTCTGTTTATCCTTGGCCTTGTTTGTCAGGCAGCAGAACTGACCACCCCAATGAAATGAAAGTGAGAATGAGGACTTTATTGAGTAAAGAAGAACTACCAGACAAATATGAAACTTGACATCAAGAGTGAGCCATCATCCCAAAAACAAGTGTGTATGCACATTTCTCTTCAGATAACTGTCCAAAAAATGGTTTGATTTGTTTTCTCTACCGCATAAATGTATTGAGACCAACTATAAATAGGTACAATGCCATAAAAAAGAATGGAGTTAAAATCATTAACAAATTTAATTTAATTTGTGGTATTAAAACACTGGCCATTTTTTAATCAGAAAAAGCTAAGTGTCCGGGAGCAGACAACAATCAGAGGAGACATGCGAAATGACATGAGTTTTAGAAAACGGCTGCATGAAAATTTGAAATTGCTCAGAATAAAGTTAACGCAGGTTCAAAAATGACTAAAACAGCTGTGACTATGACAGCTGTGTTTTATGGTTTCTTGTTCTCACACAATCAATACATTCACAATGCAGTCAGTGCAATACTGGCATGAGACCATACCAGGTCACAGTTGTGGATGCTTCATTAAAAAAAAAAAATAAAAAAATAGGAGACAAAGGACACAAAGGCTGGGTTCTTCAAGTGAGCTCTGGGCACAGTTTGGTTTCATACAGATTAAGAGCAGAACAGTGTGTTTATTTCTTTAGGCTAAACCAAAGGCATAATTCAATTCTACTGGCTTCAGGAATCATGGAGCTTAAAAGTATCAATATGATCACAAACCAGATAGGACCAGTGTCAGTCCTTCATGCTCCTTCAGCCTAGAGAGACTTGAATGCCCACATCTAGGTCTGAAAATCAAGAACAGCCTGAAGAAAAAACAAAACAAAACAATTGATTTCAATGTCTCTGGTTCATTACTTTGACACTATATGAATTCAAGTCCCTCGTACTTCACGTCACCAATCTTGGTTTCTGGAAGCAGAATTCGCCCATCCAAGGTAAACGCCAGGATATAGGTGGCTATCTTGCCTGCATCTTCTTCTGACTTCAGAGCTACGATGATCTGGTCGTCCGTGTTTGGGATGAACTTGAAAGAGGAGAAGCCATGGGTGGGGTTCAGGTCACCCACCCGACTTGTCACAATGTCCTTGAAGTCCGGAGAACAGCTGAGGATGATGTTGGTGGCGCGCCGTTCATCTGCTGTCTCTTCGTAGCGCTCTTTGCTGGCACGACGCGGCAGGAAAAACCAGCGCTGTAGAGTATCGCTCCAGGCCGCTGATTCATGGATGAGGTAGCCTGTGTGGAGCCACGGGAAATGGAGGGATTGGAAAGAGAAAAAATATCTTTTTTTGAAACAGCATTATTGGATGGGAATCGGTAAAACATCTTGTTGCACAAATCAGCCATAATCAATCTGTCCAACTGAGCTCTGCACAATGAAGAATGCTTCAAAGAACCATAAGAACATGATGCTGAAGAAAAGTCCAATGCCGTAAGTGAATTTCAGGTGAAAAGAAACACAAAAACAAGTAAATTAGAGATAGTCACAAATTATGTTTTTTTTTAGCATCATATGAACAGGTAAAAAACTTGATACTATGGTAGAGCGTAGAAAGAGCACTAGCAGCTCCAGATTAAAATGGAAGAACTTTCTCCACTGTGCTCACCAGGGGGACTGATTCCGGCAGCAGTCCGCAAAGACTCGTATTGAGGAACCCAGTTCTGGTGTTGGACGTCTCCTCGAAAACCAACCACTTTAACCCACTCAGGATTGTTATTGACAAACTCTCCAGAGGTGGTGGTCCACTCCTTCCCCAGCCCCCCAACGTAGAGATGCTCATCCTTCACAGCAAGCCACTCAGCCTTGAATCCTGGCACAGGAGAAAGACAAAAGAAGTTCAAAGAGGACGGAAAATGTTTCAGAATGGAAAACACAGATCCTTGACATAAAGTGAAGTTCAGGGCAAATTACGCAGTCATAGGCTGTGTGCATTGTATAAACTATACTTCTTACACACACTTAGTATTTATATTGTAGTAGTCACTCCAGATGTTTCTTTCTGCTGAAAGTGAGTGAGGTCTTTTAGCTCTTATGGATGTCTCTGTGTGGATTTTCATGTATTACACTGAGAGCGGAGAAACTTGCTCATTGCAACAGCTGTGTATAAGCTGAGAATACTGACCTTTGGCCACAGTGCCATCGCCGTCTGGCAGGATGACCCACGGCACTGCCTTGGTGCCGTCAATGTGGTACACAACTCCCGTGCGGTCGTCCACACTGTACAGCTTTCCATTGAAGACTGTTAACTCAGACAGTTCCATACCCCTGCCCTTCTCAGCCAGGTGGCTTTCCAGCACCACTCTCTCCCGGTCCCACTCCACAGCCACCGTATCCCCACTTTCAGACACCAGAAGGTAGCCCTTCTGCATGTAACTGAACCACGTCTTTTTCTTCTCGTTGTGTGAGTTTGTGTCCAGGTCGGCTATGACTCCTATCCGATAGCGCGTTCCTTGTGAGGTGCGCTCCGGTGGACTGAGAGGGTACGTATCATTGTAGTGTTCTTCCCCCGCTAATTCGGCCTGCTCGAACCTCCAGCTGTGTTTGCCACTGGGTCGGGACCGAGAAGACCCCAATTGCATGTAGATAAAGAGCAGCACGACCAACGTGGTGGTCACCACCACAATGGCTTTCCACTTGATGCGGAAGCGCGGGTCTGTGGTGTTAGTCATGGAGGCCAACATTGGGAGCCCTCCGACAGAGATACGCAAAGAGTTCATGGGTTCATTCTTCTCCAGACGGGCATAGCCTGAAGAAACAGGCATGGAGGAGGTAGCGGCAGAGCGACCTAGAATGATAAAATGAGTAAATCGGTTACAGAGCTTACAACACCAGATATAGGCTTTTATATAGTGTCTGCTTACATCTTTACCCTCCTTTGACCATCTTTACTTCGGAACACATAAAAGAGCGGAGTACAACTAAAAATAATACGTTGCACGAAGTGTTTCATGTTATCCCTCTGTTTATAAATGTTCCCTCTATATAAACCATTACAGTAGTTCATTTCCATATCTGCAGCTGAGAATGAAAAATCAAACTACTTTTACAGGCTTAACTGCTTCTTTGCAAGCACAAAAAAAAATGTACCAGTAACAATGCAGTGCCACCCCCACAGACTGCAAGACCATACATTTCCTTACTGCAGTCTGATTGCCATCAGAGTAAGCCAAGAATATTTTAATTAATATTTTAACTCTCCAAAAAAAAAACTTCATCAAAGTTTCAAAAATAAAACGTTTTTTTCTCCCCTGACAACAGACAATGTGGAAAACATGACACAGAACATCCATTTTTCATATTTTCAAACTCTGAGTCAAAGTGCTACATTTCAAAACCATTTCAGACCCATTTAAAAATACCTGTGAGTTACCTACAGAAAACAAGTTCCCAAACATGAAGTTGCCAGAACACAGAAAAGATTCACCACAGGTAAGAGTTTAAGGAGCAGGATCCAAAGACAGGTACGTTTGTCAGTAACCTGGAAGAAGGTGTAGTGTTGACGTGGTGGAAAGGAGTGGCTTATAGCACCTCTAAGCTCCACACAGGGAGGTATAATGTGAACAGGTAAATCAGGAAATACTGATCTATTACATCTCATGAGTGAGAAAGTCCTCACACACTCAATCATACTTAGGGGCAATTTAGTGTTCAATTCACCTAACCTGCATGTCTTTGGACTGTGGGAGAACATGCAAACTCCACACAGAAAGGACCCTGGCTGCCCGGCCGGGAATTGAACCCGAGACCTTCTTGCTGTGAGGTGACAGTGCTACCCACTGCGCCACCATGCCGCCCTGCTACTGTAACTAACAAAAACAAAATCTAATATTCATAGTCAAACAATGAAAGAAACAAAAATGTGGTAGCCTGTTTTTTATATGTCAGTTTTCAACGTGCTGTATTTGTATTTCACGCAAGAGACGATCAGGCCAACACAGAAATTCACTGGAGTAAGTGCCTATTTGTAATAAAGAACAGATTCATTAATATAACTTTTTGACCTGCTTTAAAGTTGACTTCAAAAATATCACCTTATTTCAATAGCTATTTATCTATTATATGAACTCGCAAGACCATAGAGTTATAATACTGTCTTTAACATTGAGTAACACCAGTTCCTTGTTATGCACACTTAGGATAACTGAATAAGTTGAAGTTGACTGAGTTCAGATGTAAGACAGAGGACACTGGTGTATTTCATAATTGCAGTATATGTATTAAAGAACAACCATGCTGTCTCCCTAACTCGGACAGTTTTCTTGGCATAGGCTCATTAACAGAATGGCAAAAATATAGGCCACCAAAAATGATAACCACCACCACAGTATTATCACAACATGTTCTATATCAGTATATATACATTCAGGTATTAACCATTCATCTCCTTCAATTGTCTTCCCTTTATATTTACACACACAAACACACACACACACACACACACACACATTTTGCATATGCTTCCTCTGATTATACTAGGCATGGGCATGTTCTTCATTCAATGACTCTTAACACAATTAAAGTTTGTCATCAAAGCATTCACAGCTATACCGCAATAATATATAGAAGCATGCTCATACTAAAAATGATCACATAATTCACATTAAAAGGCCACAAACGTGAAAGAGTGATCAATTCAACATGTTTTGTGTTATAACTGTCTATTGTATATTTCCCTGTGTAGTGTAGTGATTAAAGGTATGAACTGATTGAAAGCACAGAATGACTCTTTAGAAGATCAGTGGTCAGTGACATTATTAATGTAAACCTCAAGCAGGGGCCTTAGTGAAGAACAAATCATGCCTCTCCTGTTGGCCTTGCAACTAGTTGCTCAGACCATCAAAGAGGAGCCAGAAACGCTGAAGTTTTTTCACGATGATAAAAACGAAAAATTACGTCAATTAAAAATAATCATACAACTTACTTCACAGCTTTTCTTTTTTGTGTGTACATTCAAGTTTTGGGTGCAGCAAACTACTTTTACAGGCTTAACTGCTTCTTTGCAAGCACAAAACAAAATGTACCAGTTACAATGCAGTGTCACCCCCACAGACTGCAAGACCATATGTTTCCTTACTGCAGTCTGATTTGCCATCAGAGTAAGCTAAGAATATTTAAGTAATATTTTAATTGTTCACAAAAATCTTGCTCATTTTTCTTTATCAAAGTTTCAAGAATAAAACGTTTTTCACCCCCTGACAACAGGCAATGTGGAAAACGCGACATAGAATACACATGTCTCATATTTTCAAACTGTGCTTAACTCACGGTGCTATATTTCAAAATCATCTCAGACCCATTGAAAAATATCTGTGAGTTACCTACAGAAAACAAGTTCCCAAACATGAAGTTGCCAGAACACAGAATAGATTCACCACAGGTAAGAGTTTAAGGAGCAGGATCCAAAGACAGGTACTTTGTCAGTAACCTGGAAGCAGGTGTAGTGTTGACGTGGTGGAAAGGAGTGGCTTATAGCTCCTCTAAGCTCCACACAGGGAGGTATAATGTGAACAGGTAAATCAGGAAATACTGAAAGTACCAAGCATAGACCAGAGAAGACTCGAGAATTCACCTCTGATCTATTACATCTCACACAGTCTGCTATGAGTGAGAAAGTCCTCACAATTTTGGCTCCCAGTCTGGCTAAAACATTCCTAACTACTGCAACGAACAAAAACAAAATTTAAAATTCACAGTCAAACAATAAAAGAAACAAAAATGCGGTAGCCTGTTTTTTATGTGTAGGTGACCGTAGAGTTATAATACTGTCTTTAACATTGAGTAACACCAGTTCCTTGTTATGCACACTTAAGATAACTGAATAAGTTGAAGTCGACTGAGCTCAGATGTAAGACAGAGGACACTGGTGTATTTCATAATTGCAGTATATGCATTAAAGAACAGCCATGCTGTCTCCCTGACTCGGACAGTTTTCTTGCCATAGGCTCATTAACAGAATGGCAAAGATATAGGCCACCAAAAATGACAACCACTACCACAGTATTATCACAATATGTTCTATATCAGTATATATACATTCAGGTATTAACCATTCATCTCCTTCAGTTGTCTTCCCTTTATATTTACACACACAAACACACATTTTGCATATGCTTCCTCTGATTATACCAGGCATGGGCATGTTCTTCATTCAATGACTCTTAACACAATTAAAGTTTGTCATCAAAGCATTCACAGCTATACTGCAATAATATATAGAAGCATACTCAGAATGACTCTTATCAATGGTCATTTATATGTTTTAACTGCAGATAACACTGTTCACCAATCTGGAATTTCATTGAACTGAACCATTTCCCGCAACTCGTATTTTAAATCCTACAGACTGGTGCCAACTCATATTCAGATTCCACGAACTGAATTGGAATTGGGTCAGTTTGTATTCAAATACAGATCTGACCCAAACCTTTATCTACAAACACAACTGAGGAGCACCTTTGGATAAAATCCTTCCGGAGCAGAAACCAGTTGCTCAGACCATCAAAGAGGAGCCAGAAATGCTTAGGTTTATTCACAATGATAAAAACGAAAAATTACGTCAACAAAAAATGATCATACAACTTACTTCACAGCTTTTCTATTTTGTATGTACATTCAAGTTTTGGGCCCAGCTTTTGAGTTGAACTTTTTTACAGTGCAACCACTACAAACTCAACAAACTGAAACCAAAGGCCTTTGGTCGACTCTCTTCACATAAAAACAAACTGTTTACCTTTCTTCCTCTTCCTTGTTGACTTCTGACCAACTGTCATCTTACTCCTTTACATAAGAAACACAGGCCTGTTTCTCTACCAGACCATTTAGTGCAAAGCTTTAGTCTTCTGTGAGCCAAAATCATGCTTTACAGCAGTGACTAAGGGGGATAAGAGCTCCTGTGAACTTTACCTACACTAGGAAGCTTACAATTGATTAACTGTAGGTCCAAAGGGTCGCTAGCTCTACAACCTTAACAGCTTCTCGTGTTCTTTTTTTCATGCTGTCCCAACAAACGATGAAAAATGAATGAACACAAAAAAAAAAGTTAACTTCACCATCTGTGAGTGTTAGCAAAAGCAGAATTGCTTTGAGGTATTCCTTTTCAGACTTATGCTAATGCAGGTGAAACTGTCACTCCCCTTTAGGGAATGAGTTCGTGGAATGATTGTCAAGTTACCAAGCTTCCATTAAGATAAACGACATGATGCTGCAATAAAGCGAAAAACTGTAGGTGTGTGCTCAGAGGAATGCACTGCGTACTACAGAATCCACAGAAACAGAATTCCACCTCTCATGTAGAACACAGAGTATAAAGAATGGTCATCATGGAACTGATGAACATGACGTCGAAATGATGTGAAATCACTTTATTTTAAAGGACAAAATCCATACCAATGAGATTATGGAGACTACAGAGGCATAATCTTTAAAAACACAGCTTAGAGATAAGGTGTAGGGACATGAGAACATACGAAACATTTATTGACTAAAAAAAACTTCAAAGATCTCACTGAACTGCTTTACCTTGAGGCCTAGATAAAAAGCCATCCTAAACTGGAGGGTCAATAGGGCAAGTAGTAGTGTCTGTTGGGTAATGAAGTTAGTACATTCCAGTGCCCTGGGGCCACTGCTCATGAATAAAGGTGGCTCATAAAATAAGGTCTTTTTATACTTAGATATTAGTGACAATACTTGAAACCTCTGGACAAAAATGAACCATTTTGACCCCTAAAACCAATTTTCTGTCACAGACCTGACGACTAATAAAAAAACATGTTAATTTCGGTTATCTCCTTAAATGTCCTGAAACATGCCAATCACTCCGTGAATCACACCATTAACATAGAGCCTACCAAAGCGAGAATGTGTACTATCACTTACTCCTATATGGCATCCCTGAGTTGAAGCATCGAGTTTCAGGCACCCGCTGTCTAAACCGATGCCACATACAGATAAGATCATGCACGCTAAGAGGGAAGTGTCTTCATACATAGTTATCTGATCTACGATTGATCAACTAATGCTGAAATCAACTAGCCACTGCACAGCATTAGTCTTCACAGAATCTTGTTTTAGCTACAGGACGTACTGTATAACCCTTCAAATTAGGTCTGGACAAATGTATCCTTTGACATGAGTACGATGCTGCCAAAATTCTCTTGCTTCTGGAGTGGTGACGTGTGTTCTTCCCCAGCTAATAGCGAAATGATTTTGTAGGGATGCTGAGGGTGGCTAGAAAAGTAAACTACTGTACACTGAAACACTGGACAGCTCAAAGTACCGACATGTTCCGATTAACATAAAACGACAAGCTTAATTAAATGTCACTGAGCAATTCAGCATTCTTATCTGATCGTATCTGACAGAGAATATAAGGCAATCATGATCATGTGGCCTCTATTAAACAGTCGAACACCCCTTAGCTAGATAGATTACATTAGAATCACAGTTCAGGCTCGCTGTACCACATGACACGGCAGGGTTATGTTACAGCTAAGGTACATTCAATCAATACTTACGTAAGAGCCAAAGACCGAGCTAATCCAGAGTCATCATAATGAATGTATTAGGTCTCCATCATTTGCTTTCAATCACCCAGATAGCAAACGTACATATGCAGCCAGTAGCGTACTTCCTCATTCTGAACGCCAACTTCTCTGCTCCTGTGTCAGTTTCTTATGGCAGTCATATCTGCGTACGTTTTGCGCATTTTCCCTGCTACAGGAAGCGACTGGAGAGCATAGAATCGAGTCGAGATTTTTTCGTATAACTTCATTGAACAGACGACCAACCTTAACCCAACCCTGTGCCACAAGCTTAGAAAATATACTAGTTACAAGCATCAAAAACAATGAAGTGTACACTACTGTTACGTCAACTGCCTTTGCTTTGCCATTCTGGAGTTACACTACCTGGAGGGTGCATTGGCCACAATAACCCGTAGTGTCTTGGTACCTGAATAACTTCTTGTAACATTGCACCTTCTGATGTGGGTCGTACCGTTAAGGGTCCAGCTCGCAACAGATAACAGGGCATAGAGTAAAGGGCATGTTGGAGTTTGGTACAAGAAGTCATGTATCTCTATTGTTAAGGAAGGATGTTTAGGAAGAAAACAAGAGTAGAAAGTTTGGACATTCTTTTGTTCATCGTGGTCTGCTCAGAGAAGACAATGATATGGTGGAGCTGAACATAAACTGTCTAAAAATCAAAATAAAATATCTTAACAACGAAACAGTCTTTAATTAACTAAAAATGGAGCGTTACAATGACGAGGGTGCAATGAAAATAAGTTATCGAGGAAGATTCCTGTTTTTTTGTACATCTGATTGACAACATGCTCATCAAACTGATTGAGAAGCTTTATTTTGTGAAATACCCTACTAGCGGTGCATAATATGTCTTCAATTGTTTTTTAGAATACCAACAAAAAAATAATGACACTACTGTCATAAAAATGAAAGCAGTTTATAGGCATTTATTGTTGAATTCTGATTAAACAGGTTTCCATTTGGCAAAAGTCTTGAAGTAAGCAAAAACACGCACACCAAATATGTGGAAGTGCCTGTTGTTTCAGTAAAATGCAGAAGTTATCTTTTGGGAAGACAAATTACTAAGGCGTGACATGAGGAAAGAAGCTTCATTACAATCAAACTTGCTTTAGCCCACTGCTAGAACATCTCATTTTCAATGCAGACTTCCATTCAGTGTAGTTGATAACCAACATGTCCTCTTGGCTGGCAGAGACGAAAAGACCTTGTAAAATCTGACATGTTGCTGTATTTTTTTTTTTGTTTTTGTCTTCAACAAAAAAGGAATGAAAATAGATAAATTGAACCCAATCACTTTGGCTTTTCAATATTTACAAATGCTGCATTTGGCAAAAATTGCTGTCTACAAACAAGTATATTTAAAGGCACTTTGCAGGTTCTTTGGAGGATGCAAAACCAAAACAAGCAGTTACTTCACACGCATTCTAGATATGTGTCAGACAACCAGAGGTAGAAGTCCTACAAATAACTTCACTTGGCTTGGTTGTACAGAACAATACACTTTTTTTTCAAAGATATACGCAATTTTACAATAAAATCGTTTGAAGTTTTTGCATCGCATCGAACAGCTGAGTACCTTTAAGAAAAGTTGAATAAAATATAGATAAATGAAAAGGACACAAGGCACATCCAGTGCAAAGACAGCTCACTGACTTCAGTGATAAAGTGAAGTTGAAGCACTTGATTACAGTAGTTTACATCTTTCAAAATGGTTTACATCAAGCTTAGGTGGTTTCATTACAGTAAGATCAATTTTTTTCCAGCAAAGGTGAAATTTTTGGCAATATACTTAAGGCAAAGAGGATCTTTGCAAAGATGATCCTTTACTTAACATTTAAAAAGAGGTTGCTCTGTATATCTGTATACTATCAGTTTTTATGTTAGATGTATTTAAACACTGTAACAGAGGAACAATTTATTCTTTGCTCCTGTCTTTGAATCACTCTGTATGTATATGGTGCATTTTCTGCCTACAGACAAATACACCTGAGGCTAGAGTGCCATCCATTAACGTTAACTTACTAACAACACTGTGCTTTAAATTTCAACTGCAGCATTTGGCATTTACACAGAACATCACTTTAATTTTCAATCTTTGCAAAGAGTCTCCATACTTAGCTTTTCCCAGTAAATGACCTGATGGTTATATATTTTAAAATCAACTAACTTCAGTGGTAAAAGTATTGCTGCAGAACTTATTATACTTTTGGGTTTGTGCTTAAATCAAGATTATGACAAAACAAAATATGACAAACACATTAATGGGGGCATTGAACAAGAATATTCATCATCTGAACATGAAATTACACAGTTAGTGTAAGCACTCCAACTGCCAGTCACAGGCTCAAGCCTTAATTTAAAATGTCATAGAAAGAAAGAACCCCCCCCCCCCCCCCCCCCCACACACACACACACACACACACACACACACATACACATACACACGATGGAGTGCAAGAGCCAAAATCCACACTGATGAGCCTTCGGGATAAATGTCTGACCAACCTTGATCAGATCAGATCAGATCACCTGATCTTAGTCTCTCAGTACGCTGGAGGCTGGTAACCTCCCTCTCCAGAATATCCAGAATTTGGGGTGAAAGGGGACTGTTGGTAGCCCTCTGGAGGCCCACTTGTATAGGGATGGGTAGGAGGGTATGGAGTGGTGTGGTCATTAGCTGGATCTGTGTAGCCCAGGTCTATGTCACCCACACCTTGGCGGAATCGTTTAAAGGCAAACAGGGTCAGTAGTGCCTATGGGTGGGGAAAAAAAAAAAATCACAGCGCTATAAATATTAACACCCAAACCAATATTTTTGGTGAGGTTCAGTATTATTTTGTGTGAAAAATTGTGTTTCATAGAAAAATGAACACGTTTGATGGTGAGGTGTGAGAGACGGAAATGAAGCTCACCCAAGTGATAACTGAGAAGAATGAAAAAGCCACAACTGCCCTGGCAGCACTTGCTATCACGTCCGTGCCTGTGTGAGACCACTGATTGGCCAAGAAGCAGAAACAGATAAACCACATGAACGTCCATGCTCCTGTTACGGGAAAGAAAAAAAAAACAAAAAACATTAGAGCCTAAAGGGATCGAAAAGGCCACACCACTGAACATCTGAGGAGAGAGATCCATGAAGAGGATCCCTGCACTGGTCTTAATATAAAGGGCAACGATGATTTTTGAGTCTGTGATGAGCACCGTATATCCTCTTAGAAAAAGAAATGTCATAAGTGCATGCTTGTTAACTATAATGAGGGGCTGTGACTCTAGGCCAAATGCATGCAATAAATCAATGACAAATAGCCAACCTTACCAGATACGACAAGGTCACCAATGACGATGTTTTTCCTGTCCCTGGCACTGCTGATGTGTGGAAAGTAAGCATCCAGCACAGTAAAGACAACGCATGCCAGGAAAGCAATAATTCCTGTGCCAACTCCAAAAGTGCAGGCACTGTCGTTCTTATTGAACATGCATGTGGTTTCACCTGAGACTGATGGGTTGACATAGCCCTCCCCGGTGATTGTTGCAAAAACCACGATAGCACAAAGCTGGGGAAGAAAAAGTGTTTTGTGAAAAAAGAAACAGTAATCAGTGATCACCATACCGATAATATTGCGTGATATCGTTTGTAAGTAGCACGCACAGGCAGCCTAAAAGGCCTAATAAACGTTGGTGATTTATAAGTCACGTGATTTCTAAGGTCGACCTGTCGATATCGTCAATTTCGTAAACTGAAATGCCCTCCCTTGAGATAATTTCGGAAAGGCCTTGGATTCAGTAACAGGTAACACGATATCGCGTCTTCTGAGACAGCATGAATGCATCACAACTGAATTTCCCATTCTGAAGAAGTCTCTCTGGTTGGGCAAAACGTTTTGATTTGCATTTGGTTCGGTTATCTGACAAACTTTTTTACCATTTGACTGAATATGCAAATACAACGTAGCGAACTAAACGATGGGCAATTCCATCCTCAGCATGTTCTCAGCTAATTGACGAAGCTGTTTTACACAACAGGCTTAACTTATATATACTACACTTTTAACGACCCAGGTGAACCAGTCTCCTAAATATGTCAACTGTTCGTTCTACAAAGGGACAGCAGATTAAGTTAATATTCTTGGCAGTTGTTAACTTAGCTTATGAGAGACCCAGTACCAGCATGAAAACGGGGAAAGGTTAAGCATAACTAAATAGCTTGTGTACTCCTGCGTCACGAGGGAGTACTGTTAGCAAGCTGAACAAGTTTCGTCAGGAGCCTTCCCTACTAGCTTACATATCTAATGAGCAAAATGGCTACCAAAGAGAACCCACAACTTTCAGTACTTCTGGAAACTTCCACCATCTCCAACAAAATGACACGCCCCAGTACTGTGTAAAACAAAAGTATTTCGGCTAAACGACCACGTTAACTGAAGTTTTATTTGTGTTCCTCAGCTGATAAGGCAGGACTAAGCGGCTAGGCATTCTTGCTCTACAGTGATGACTTCCAACATACTTACCCAGCTCAATACGCGCACTATAGTTTGAGGTTGCTTTACAAAGCTCACAAAGTCAAAAGTACCTCCGGCCAAAGAGGCCCCATATACATTAGTCGCCATTGCACTAGCTTGTTTTCCGCAACGTAAATCTACTTTCGAACGTTGCAAGAACGAGAAAAGTTCGTTGGATGATCTCTCGAATCAGGATGTCCAGTTTGTTTTCACTTATTTCCTGAAAGTGAATGAACCGCCCTCTTGAGGGAAGTACACGTCAGACCATGCAGCCAGTGCAGCTGGAATACTATCCAGGTTTAATTGTAGGCTTTCCAGGGTCTCGAAGGGGCAGGCCAGTACAGGGGTTATCTATAAATTTTCTGTAATTTCACACTGGCTTTTAACATTTCAGTACTTTCAAAGTACCTCTGAATTTGTAGATGGGTGCACTAATCCTGACATCTTGAAATTCACTGAACTCTTGATAGAAATATTACTAATGTGGTTACGTTTATGACAGTATGTGTTGTATGCACAGGTATTGTTGTGCAAGGATTCCCGTACATTCACGTAACTAACTGCATTTTTACAGTGTAATCTATTATTTCACACAAGCTGTGAATGGAGAGGTACCTCCACACCTTTAACACACACCACTGTGCACAAAAGGTGGGTCCTGTTCTGCTGGCTACTTACCAAGTTATTCATTTGTGCAATAATTAACCTAAAATGTATCGTTTACTTTAATGAAGTAGCACACATGCGCAAGTTCCCTTTACTCTGCTGGACTGCAGCAATCACATAGTTACTGCAAAGTGGCGGTTTTATGATAGTCATCATTACACACTTATTTCACAATAATGATTTTATTGTTATGTCTGCCTACACTTAATGACACACTTTTACATTCTAGATTAACTATAGTATCGTGACTTAAATATCTCAGCAACATGAAAGAATCAACCCCAACCAAGTAGGTTTGGCAAAATGATTTAAATGATTAGATTTGTATGATTTGATATGAAAGCACATGTAGGTTCCTTTAACTGTAAGATTTCACTGATGTTGGTGTTAGTCTAGAACAGTAAGTTATTGTCCATGCTTGTACTGTCATATCTGTTAGGTTTGTGATATGTCTTGCTCATTGCTCATTGGAAAACACGAAATTGGATGATGTGTAGAGCACATTTGTAGTACTAGTGCTGCTTGCTAGATGGCGGTATGCTACAAGGCATCTCATTTAATAAAAGCGGAACACTCAACACGCACGTTAACCTGTGAATGACGAGACCTATGAAGTGGAAGCCTCACATGACTTCTGGTTATTTACAGGAAGCACAAACACTTGTCAGCTAACTTATTCTGTGAGGTTAAAAAATGAAATGTGCCCCATACCAAGCAATAGCACAGCAATATAGATAGATAGAAAGTTGACTTTATTAATGCCCAGAGGGAAATTAAACTGTCATAGCAGCCAGATACGTTAAAATACAAATGACAACAGGTACATGAACACACAGCAGCTAAAGTGAATAAACAGTAAGACTAGTGAATGTATAAGTGTGGATATTGACTGAGGGTCTGGTTATAAATCAGATACAGATGAAGGCATAAAGTGCTGAATATGTGTCTGTGTATATATAATTTGTACATCACTATTGTTTTATTTAGCATTGCTTGTCCTCTTCTGAACATATATTTGCAACATAATTGTGGTTGAAGTTTCATGATGATATTTGTTAATTTAAATCAGGGCAACCCTCTGGACAGCCCTCTGGGCAGCTTGTTGTGGCTCAACACCAAACATTAAAGTCCGTCTTCTCTACTGTTAAGAGTTTTTATTTTTTTAAATTTATTATATTTTATTGCCTCGACAATATTACATTTCCATCTGTAACATTTGGAATTTCACTTCCCCATATTGCACCTTATGTCAACTGCATACTGAAATGTGATATAAAAAGACATCTGGCATGGATATGTGACCGGTTAAAAAAAAGCCATTGTGTCATTAGAAAGTCTTGCTTACCCAAACACCAAATTCTCCCATTTGTTTTGGCTTCCACTAGAACTTGTATTTGCACCCTGAAGACAGAGCTGTTTTTTTTTTTTTTTTTTTTTTGCAAGGGATGCTAATAAAGCTCCACCTACAGAGACATGGTTACCCATGAGACTGTCGTCACAGCTTGTCTCCCTATCTGCAGATTTGAGCATATCTCTGAATGGCACACAGCTTATAGAGGTCTGTTCCTTCCCTTCAGGTGGCTGATTGTCTTGACGAAAGAAGCTAAATCCAACACAGCAGGCACATGTAAAGTCTAAGTTACTTAAGGAAGATGGCTCACTGTGTTACCGTTGATGTTAATGTACATCAAGCCGATGAATCATCTGAGTAAGTAGTGAGACCTGACAAAAATGTTCTGCGGTTTTCATTTAAATACTTTACAATATTAAATCTGTTTCAGAGGTTTAATGAGTACACAAGGATCTGAAACAACTTTGCCCATACACTTGGATGTTACAGTTTCTTTTTTTTTTTTTTAAATCTTTAAGCTTTGTTTCTTGGCAAGTGCTTAACCAAATTATACACTTTTTTGTCGTAACAAATACTTTATTGTGTGCTGTTTTGTGTCCTGTTTGTGTAGTTTGCATGATACCATGTGAAATACATGATGAGCGTACAGATGAAGTTTGAAGACTGCATTACTTCACAGCCCCAAAAAATGTTGTGATGTTTTGACATTGCAAGACTAACATTTCAGAAGCCTGTATATATGTGATATCAGCCTTTGCATGGTTCAGACGTTTTGGGTTTTTTTTTTTGTTGATGTTGTGTGTGCAATTTGTTTTTATTCAGTGAACATGTTGTATTAAGTGAAGTTTACAGCACTTTCTTGTCCACATGTAGGAATCTCCAGTTGATCGGTATCCACAACCCCACACTTTACAGCAACCATGAAGCGACTGAGATGGGCACACTCAGAAGGGAGAAAACAAGCGCTGTTACGTGTATGAACAGAGATTTAACCTTTTAACTTTTACAGAAAAAGTAGTGTGTCTATATATATAAATAAATAAATGAATATATATATATATATATATATATATATATGTTTGATGTTACTATACGTTAACTACTTTTAGGAGCTAGACTTTCGCTCTTTTATTAGGTATTGTAATATAGTTACAAAGATTCTGTTGAGCATTTTTAAAATCAAGTTTGAACTTGAATTTGATGGACAGTGTCAGCATGCGCTTGTGTAACTGTCTTTATATCTACAGCATCTTCCTGATGAATGACTTTGTGTTCTTCTCTTGTGTTGGCACTGTAAATGAAGTCACAGCCTCATTAGAAGCACAGGATTGGCAAAGTGAGCAGAGCAGTGAGGAAGACGATCTTACAGATGTCTTGAGCAGAAATCGCAGGTCTACTGCCACTCTGAGAGTCCTGTCCTCCATGCCCAGTCGGTCTGCTGGTGAGATCCCCATCTGAAATACAGATTAGTTTTAGGCACTTGTCCGGTCATCAGTTTGAATGAATTTCATAATGTCTCAATGAATCTCATAAGGTCAATAACATTTTAAATGTTAGACATTAATTATTTGTTTCTCTTGTTTGTTATAGTCTAGATGATGTGGCATCTCAGCAGGGGAAGTCCACTTTAGTGCAAAAGAGGGGAAGTCAACTAGTAGAAAAAAAGGATGCAAATAGCAACACAGTGTTATAAGTAGCAGGGACATTGCACACATTTTCAGTGCTTTAAAACAAGATAGCAGAATGAAGGGGGGGGGGGGCTGGGTGGCTGTGGTTTAGAAGCTGCTATACATGTGAATGTACCCTTGTAAATGTGACACTGGTAGAAAATGAGTCATAATTAGACACATTCAAATTTGGTCTAGCACATCGCAAAGCTCTAAAGCAACATCACACATAGTTACACTAAGAGTAGTATTGTTGTCATTTATGAAATTATGACAATAAATTGCTAAATTGTTTGTATGTGTCCTGTTCATACATATAGTGCATGAAGAAAGTATTTGGTCCCTTCCTGAGTTCCATTTCTATGTACTTCTGGGGTTAATTAGGGTTAGCTGTTAAAGTTCACTTGTAAACAGGCTTTATTTGGGCTTTGAACCTCAACCATGGCCATGGTCATATTCACCAAATGGAGAAAGTTTTGGATGGCGGTGATGAAAGAAGCATAGGTCTGCAACATCCAAGCAGCTACAGTCAACTTATCCCATAGCTACAGTGCTCCTGACTCTGCAATAAGAAATTACAGTGTACAGAGATGGTATTCATGAGAAGGTTGCAGGGCAGAGGTCACCATCTCTAAAAACAACATAAATGTTCAGGCAGTGTATGGCAGAGTAACGGGGTAAGGATGTTTTGCCTCCTCAGGATCTGGACAAACTGCAATCACTGAAAGAACCAGACTCGCAATGACCAGAAAAACAAATAAAAAACAAAATAAAAGTTTTAGTACAGCCAGATCCAAGTCTTGACTTACCCGATATGTTTGGGCAAGACTTGAAAAGAAGCATTCGTACAGATGTTGCTGAGCTAAAGCAGTTTTGCATGGATGAGCAGACCAAAATTCACCCACTGCGAAGTGAGACACTGATCAGCAGTTACAGGAAGCGCTTAGCTGCAGTCACTACAACTGCAAGCAGTCACTGGCTTAAGGGAACAATTGCTTTTCATGCAATGTTTTTTGGTGTTGCTTTTCTTTCCTTATTAAAATAAGTACATGCTCGCGCGATCCGTTTATATGGGCTTCCTCTGCCTAATGCTAATATTCAGTTGAAGATCTGGTGACTACATTTATTTACTGAATATAGAAACAGAGAAAATCAAATTGGGGACAAATACTTTTTCAAAGCCCAGTAAAATACATATACACAATACGTTTGAAAATATTGCTCAAATTGTTGTCCAGTTTATTACAGAACGCTTTCCGCTGCTTTTAAGGGGCGCTGTTTGTTTTTTTTTTTCTGCGATTAAAAATGACTGTTGCAGTGTTGTGTGTTTGCATTGAGGTCATCGCCTTTGAACACTCACTGTCTCCTCCCCTCAGGCCGAAGAGGCCCTGCTGCTTCAGTATATAAATATCAGACACGGGCCACGCAGCGCCGTAGACGCTGGCAGGCCCAGGACTCTGAATCGACCGCCAGAGGCCACAGCACAGAGGCAATGGCTGAGGAGTTCAGTGACGAGGGTACACATCATGTTCAGATGTATAGGTTCATATGCAATCCGTACAATCAGTGTTAAACACTCTAAGGTTTCATAATCATTCCTCTGAATTTGATATTTGACGTTTGGCGCAAAATGAGAGTAAACCGCATATCTCAGAAGTTTACTTTCCTAACATCCTCTCTTTGTATTTGTGTGTGTGTGTGTGTGTGTGGGTGTCACAGTGGCGCAGAGGGAGGAGCTGTTAAAGAGTCTACAGAGCATGACCGATGTGGAATGTGTGCGTACATTGCGTGCCATGCCTCTCAGCTTGACTGAGAAGAGAAAATTCAGGTATAGCCATTCAGAACTGTGAATACAAGAATATAAAGCATTCATATTAGAAATGTAATACATTTCTAATGGTGAGATACACAATCATAGATCTTTCTGTTAAGACTGATACTATATGAACTGTGATCAGTTCTCTGTTTTCTGACATGTGGAGGTCTTTTTCTAGGGATCAGGCATGCAGGGGCAAAAGAGGAAAAACCCAATCCATGGATAGGGTGCCCTGTTGCAGTTGGCTTAAGGTCAATTTTACGAAGGTATTTTCGCATTTGTATTATGAGCATGATAAACTTCTCAAACCCCCTTCTGTCCTTAGTATTAACATTTTAAATGATTTGAAATAACATTAAAACTTTTTTTGACTTTGCTGACAATGCAAAACTTGAGAATTAGAGGGGAGAGACGGTGTTGCTTAATATCGCAACGTGTGTGTGTGTGTGTGTGTGTGTGTGTGTGTTCTCAGTGCCTGAGTCATGTCGGGCTGTTTGTTCAGAGCTCTACACGGCTTTGGCATGCTGACCTCAAAAGGGTGGGCGGTCGCTTTGGCACTGGAGTCCTGTCTTATTTCCTCTTCCTCAGGACTCTACTACAGTACAACATCTTCCTCTTCCTCATCAATGGCCTCTTTGTAGTCATACCGCAGGCCTTTCAACTCCCTGCTCATGTCACCAATCAGAATAGCTTTTCTTGGCTTGATCTGCTCACTGGAGAGGTATAGTTTGAGAAGACCTTGGTGATTATAAACAGTGCTAGATATTAGTATGCAAACTGGAATCTCTAATCATCTCTAATTTTAATTCATCTCTAATTTGAACCTCTTCTCCTCCTGTCTCTAAGATGAGTTTTATAGAAATATTTATAAAAATATATTTATAAAAAAGTTTTTTTTTTTTTTTTAAACGTAGTAGATGGACCTAATGTTCTTTCTCACACTTTTCTCTTTTTGTCTTTTCCTTCCTGTCAGGGCTTTTTCAGAGATACATTGATGTTTTATGGGTACTACACCAACTCTACCAGTATGGGGATCTGCAACTCTAAACAGAACGATGATTGTGCAGCTCAAAAAGGGATGTACAACATACCACTGGCCTATCTTTCCAGCATTGCGATAGCCTTCTTTGTCACTTGTACTATACTGGTGTACAGGTTTGACCTTTTGCCCTTTTTTGGTAAAATTTTGATCAGTTTTCTTATATCATAAAAATATTCAGCATCTGAAGTATTTTTGTGTCCTTTATTCGTCTTAAGCATGTCCAAGTCCTTTGGGAGAAGCTTCCGGATATTTAAATCTCACGGGAACTTAGCTCTTAAGGTTTTCTGCAGCTGGGATTTTAAAGTCAGCAAGAAGGCATTTATCAAACGGCAGTCTGAGAATATCTGCACCCACCTCAAGGTAGGAACAGATCCAACTCATACATGGGCGTGTGGAACAGAGTGAAAATGAAGGAAAGAACATGGGGGTTATTGATGCTTTTTTAAAAAAAAAAAAAAAAAAGATTTGATATAACACAATCAGGCGCATGGGAGACGAAGTAAAGCACATGTTGATTTGACAAAAGAGAGGTTATTGTGAGTTAAAATCATACCACAGTCGTATTCAAAATGTTTCACTAATGTGTTAACTGTTGGCTTAGATGAACAGGCTGTGATCAGTTCAGCACAGAAATCAACAAGTTTCTATAAACACTAAATGTTGACAGCAGTTTTCATGCTTTAGGGGTATTAAACGTAGTTTCTGATTGTTGCTCATTTGTTTACTAATTGAAAAACACTTTAATGACTCCAGGTCTTTACCTGTCTTACAATTTCTCTGTATATGTCTCAGTATCAAATTCTTATTTTGACACTCTGTCTTCAATCTTTGGCAGGAGTTGCTGTCAGAACTGAACTGCAAAAAAGAGCACAGGACTGTGCAGGGGGTGCTAAGATGCCTAGTAATGCATGCCCTGGCATGGCTGATTTGCCTGAGCAGCACGCTTATTTGCGTGTTAAGCATCTTCTACTTCCCAGAATATATTGAACAGGTGAATGTTAACTGAGGTCAGTCGTACAGGATCTGAGAGCTTCACAGCTGCCTGTGCGTGTTATCTGGACCCGCCTGAGTCAGATCAATAGCAATAGCACCTGGAAACCGGTCATTTGCGTGTTACGTATGGGCACTGTGAAATACGTCAGTCACCCTTTTGAGGTTTTGTGTGTCTGATCATAGTGGGTAAAAT
The DNA here is from genome assembly GCF_902362185.1 of Chanos chanos. Taxonomy (NCBI): domain Eukaryota; kingdom Metazoa; phylum Chordata; class Actinopteri; order Gonorynchiformes; family Chanidae; genus Chanos; species Chanos chanos. The sequence continues at coordinate 14,466,721 of NC_044507.1, forward strand.
GTTCAACTTTGACCAGCTTCAACTTTAATCAGCCAACGCCTTATTAACTTAATGATGACATGATAAGAAATAATTTAGCTAACTGAAGTTTGTAATTAAATTTATTAAAAATTTTTTTTACAGAAATGTTTTTATCGGTTTAATTGCTCTTGTAATACTGATGGATACTGGTGTGTGTGTGCGTGCGTGTGTGTGCGTGCGTGCGTGTGTCTGCGTGCGTGTGTGTGCGTGCGTGCGTGTGTCTGCGTGCGTGTGTGTCTGTGTGTGTGTGTGTGTGTGTGTGCATACGGGCGTGTGTGTGTGTGTGTGTGTGTGTGAGTGCCTTTGCATTAAAGAATGACTTTGCATCACAGTATAATTTGGGTCAAGATATTCGTTTGCTGGCCCTGCCTGTCTTGGTGTCCAGTGTAAATCTTTTGCTGCCTGATCTCTTCAGTATTGTTGCCTGGATGGAGAACTACAATTCACCAAGCATTCAGGTCTATGTCTCCATCTCCAGGTGAGCAAAGGCATCACCACTTTTTTGCCTCTGGTATGACTGTGTTATATAGCAACTAACAAGAGCTACATTAATTCCTTAAAGCATGAAGGAAGTTCATCAGTGAAAGCCTCTGTAGACTGTTCATTAAAACTAAAGACTAATGAGGATTATATTCTGGTAATGCAGCTAGTAGTTTGGAAATTATTCCAGAATCATAAATTTATCATAAATTAACCATTTAAATGTAAGTTGCTTTCAGAAAAAAAACAATAAACTTACAGAAGACATATAAAACTTTTTATGAGTTGTGTGGATTATGAACTATATTACATTGACATGGATGCATGGTTTTGCAAAGCGTGCACTCTCGTCAGCGAATGAAGAAATGATTGTGCACACATTGCACTTTGACCTCAGGAATCATAGTTGTCATTAGCTTGTGTTTCTGAGAGACTGCAGACAGGCTGCACTGCTCATCAGCCAGAGAAAAAAATGTCGCTTCTTGACCTCACACCTGATTCTCATTTCTGGAGAAACACTATAAAAGTCACTCGTGTTAATTCTGAGGAAGTCCCACATGTGTCATTCACAGTGTTCACTTGCTGAATCGCTTATGTGTGAAATCATCACTGTACTGCCTTTTGTTTTGAGTGTAATACATGTAGTTTCCCGCAGTTCAGCTTTAAGCACATAGTCAATTACATGTATGTATGTATGTATGTATGTGTGTGTGTGTGTGTGTGTGTGTGTGTGTATGTATGTATGTATGTATGTAAGTGTGTGTGTGTGTGTGTGTGTGTGTGTGTGTGTGTGTATATATGATGCATATTATATAACTCACAGCATCATATATATATATATGTGTGTGTGTGTGTGTGTGTGTGTGTGTGTGTGCGTGCGTGTGTGTGATGCATATTACATAACTCACAGCATCACATGGGCGTAATCATATTTGATGAAGGGAGCAATAATCATGACGCGTATACTTAACCTTGACAGTACACGAGAATAATGCATTCTACACATACAAGGTCTCTAAAAGTAACACTTCTTAAATGTTAGATGATGAATTTCTTACAATGTTCTGGAGAGTGGATTTATAACCTCATTGACTTATTTAAAGATTCTTTTGACAATGCACGTGTGTGTGCACATATTTGAATTTGAAAGGAACCTTCCGTGTATTTTCTGTGTTACTTTGTTTCTTACAGGAATTTGCTGTTAAAGGTAAGCGTTGTTGCTGTGCTGTGCTACCATTGGAGGGTGAAAATTTATGCAGGGGTAGAGAAAGATCCAGTAAGTGTCTCTAAAAAAAAAACCTGTCTGTTGCTAAACCAGTCTGAACTCTTGAACTGCAAATGAAAACTTATAGAATGTGATGGTATGAATTATGAATTATAGAGTTTGTAGAACTGTAAACAGACATATTATTTTTTGGTATGTCAATTAATACCGGAGTCTTTGGCACTGTAGCATTACTGAGATTCTCTTTTTGGTGTGTAAATTATTGCTTATTATAAATTATTGATACTTCTTATTAGATATTGTCCTTAAATGATGAAGTTATAAATCACACTTTAACCAACCTAACATTACTCTGCTAGTTTTATGACAGTCAACTGCGTGTCCTTATGAGTGATGAAAAACAACTCATTGCTTTTTGTTTATGCACAGTGTTGGGAAACATATGTCGGACAGGAGCTGTATCGTTTCCTCCTCCTGGATTTAATCTTTACGGTGCTGTACACTATTTTTGGGGAATATATCTGGAGGTAAGTTCCTGGATATTTTCAATGTTGCATCAGGTGGTGAAGCTTTGTGCAGTCAATCACATGTCTGTTCTGCCCATAGGTTCTTTTCCAAATGCATACTCAGGAGAAAGAGTAAACTGGTATTCGACATTGCTCGAAATGTCCTGGAGCTCATCTATGGACAGACTCTTGTCTGGTAAAGAAACTTCTGAGTATATAAATGATTTTATTTTTGGCAATTAAAAGACTGTTTTTATTTATTTGTTCGTATTGAGTGTTTGAATGTTCTCGTCTGTTCTACCCCCATAGGCTTGGTGTGCTCTTTAGCCCCTTACTTCCAGCAGTTCAGATTATCAAACTGCTGCTTTTATTCTACTTGAAAAAGGTTGGACCATTATGATTTCTACAGATGATACTTATCATGTTTTGTGGTCCTTAGCATGTAACTGGCCAAGATTACAGAGACACTCTTTTTAATCCTGAAAGTCTTGCAGTAATGTTGAAGTAATGCTGACAAAATGTTGTTGAGGTGTAGAGTAATAAGGATTATGTAATGAATCAGTCTCAGAGAGTTGACAGGGAGTTGACAGGGTAAGCCAAAGAATTCTAGTAATTTTCTTCTAAAACCAGCGAGGGTGAGAAAGTCAAATGTTTGAAGAAACCAAACTGTGCACAGGTTTCTCTGTGTGAAAGACCAGAGAGTGCTGTAACAAATTGCAGTTGGAAAGCAACTGCATAAAAGTTTGTTTATGGTGTCGAATGCTCATTTGATACAAGTGTCTTTCCTTGAGGCCAACCTATCTTTTTAGACCTGTTTTAGTTTGAAAGATGCTTTCTTAACTGAACACGTACATATTTGCACTCAAAGGAAAGCAAGTATAGACATTCAAATTCCTCCAAACTTACATTTTGGTTCATTCAGCTCTGTAATTTTTTAATTGCAAACTCATCAAAAACTTTAGAGCCTCATGGCTGTTTCATGTCAAGCCTGAGAATGTTTTCTCAGTAAATTTTAAAGAATGTTTTAAGAGTCATGAGCCTAAAGCCACACTTCAGTTAATTCACCATAAAATGAATACACAAGTAATGATGTAGTGTTTTTAGTCCAGGTTTAGGCTGTATTAAAAAGGGATTCATCAAGTTGGTTTATCTGGATCTAAAACTGTTATTGTGTTCTGTGACAGACTAGCCTGATGGCAAACTTCCAAGCTCCCATTAAGCCATGGAGGGCCACCCAGATGAGCACGCTCTTTGTCACGCTGCTTTGTTTCCCCTCGTTTCTTGGTGCAGCTGTGTGTGTTGCATACACCTTATGGACGTGAGTATATGCAGTCGCAAACTAGCTGCTGTAAATTAACCGAAGGGAAAATAAAGGGAAGAGGAAATCAGAGTGAGCAGACTAAAACCACTATCTTGCACCCTCTTCCCAGGATGAAGCCGTCTTCAGAGTGTGGGCCATTTAATGGTCACCCCACCATGCTCATATCAGGCAAACAGTGGATCCAGCAGCTGGAGGGAAGCCCTGGACTTGCCTGGCTTGTCTGGATTTACACCCACCTGGTGGATTATCCACTGTTTCTATTTCTCATAGCAGGGGTCTTTTTGTGAGTTATCATCCACATACATACATGCAAAGTGAAGACTAGAGACCTGCTTTGAGGAATCTCTCTTCTGCCCTGACAATGCTCTCTTCTTTACCCTCAGATCTGTCATTTATATCTACACCCAAATCATAGATGGCCAAAGGAGGATCGTTGCCTTGTTACAGGAGCAAATTGACAATGTTGGTTTAGTAATGCCATATATTCTTAATTTTGTGCTTTTCACATGAAGAGCTTTGTGTATTTATTCACTGATTTTTTTTTTAAGGAAGGTGAGGACAAGAAGTTCCTCATCACCAGACTGCAGGCCCTCAATGAACAAGCACCGCGTTCACCGTAAGATAGCGTTCCAATCAATCCATGGTTATGAGGTGAGTGCTTCACTGACACAAATTGCGGAAATGTTTTTTTTCTTATATTCAAATATTGAGATATCCAGATATTGTCTTTAAGAAAATGGTCAGTAAACATAGACGCGCTTCTCTGACATAGATGTTTGTTTTGTTGTTTTTCTATTCACAGGGATGAATTTGTGACTGAAACAGCACAATACTGTGACTGGCTGTGTCACACCATATTTAATTATTGTTGAGAGGAGGTCTCAGGAGAACTGTATTTTCTTCTGGAGATGTGGCAGAATGCACTAAACCTATGTTTGAGAAAATGCTCATTAAACTGTTATCATGATGGACATGATAGATGTAATATCAAATATGAAAGAGTCGTTACTGTGAAATCTCTCAGTCTTGTGTTTGAAAATATTCTGCCTTCCACTAGCTTTATGATTAATTTTGAATAATGCCTCTGTGTTAATTCAATAAATTATTTTTTTCTATGTGTGTTTTTCATCCAAATACAGATATATAATGATAAACCTCTGTATGGCCTGAACAATAACAAGATCAGCAAGAATAGCTAGAACTGTCAACTTATGTAAAGTCAAAATATGAGCTACGTAACACATATTTAAAATATGAACTATGTAACATGTTTTGGATTTTAATATTCTCTGAGAGCTGCCTTTGACACCCACAGCTAAAGAAGTAATAATAACTTTGAAGGCGACATTGGAAAAAATGCCTCTGTCTATTGCCACAGAGTAGAAGACAATGTGTCTTTATGATCAGAAGCAGATGAGAATGCTTCTTTATGATGAGTTTTACCCCCGCCTTCACGTCTTTAAGCCTATATATTTTCCGGCTGTTCTTCACTTACTCATTGCCTAATCCCTTGGAGCAGTTTGTTTCTACTCATCTGAAACGGTACAGTAGTAACTAGCATTTACACATTTTATTACACTTTATATGGACAAGAATGACTAAAAATAGCTCTCATGTTTTTACTGTGGCAAAGCTCTGCTCACAGCGTTATTCTCATTGACAGACATGAAATATACAATATTACCAATACTAAGAGCTCTGTGCTTTTGAACCAGTCTATTTTCCAGTTTCTAATTTTATTCATTTTATTTTATCCACAGGTTTCTTTCTTAATTATTACTCAGAATACAATGGAGTCCAAGAAAAGGCTATTTGTCTGCGCCCCCAAGACATACATGCAATCTTTAATGCAATTAAATGACTGGGTGAATATGTTCACTAGGATTTAATATTGCTTACTGCTGAAGAGTTCTTTAAATTGTTCAGAGTTAAACTTACTTTGTCTTTTGAATCTGTCTGTCTCTGACAGGATCATGGAATTGTTGTTAAAGGTCTCCATCCTTATTTGACGAAGAGTGATCTGCAGTCCTACTTTCAGCAGTGGGGGGAAATTCTAGAGTGTGAGGTAAAGTGACAGTACAGACCACTGTTCAGTTCTATCAGAACAGGCAGTGTAACAGTCATGCTCTGACATGCTCAGTCTAATTCCATTTACCATCAGATCATGTCCAAAAATCAGATCTTCTTTTGGAATGGCTTTATTTGTGCATTGTTTTCCTGGTTTGGCAAAATAAAGAACTTTGTCTCTCATGTTTCCTTTTCTTTTCTGTTCTTTTCTTTTAATCAAACAGATAAAGAGAATCTTGGCATCTGAACACCCAGTCGGTTTGGGATACGTGAGATATTCCTCTCAGGAAGAGGCTGAAGCAGCTGAAGAAGCTGGCCCTCATGTAGTAGCAGGCCTTCACACAGAGGTCAGGAGAGTCATGACTCCAAAAGTGAGTATCCCCCATGCATGTGAAACAAGTCTGACTATGCGTTATGAGGGCATTTGAACTGAATGCATTACTTTAATTACTTGTACAGTGTTCTGTGATTCTTTTATATTTTCTTTAATATGTATCAGTTTTTCGTGTCATTGATATTGTCATAAAACTGACATGATTAACTCTCAGGAAAACATACAGGCTATGCTCAGGAGCTTAAATCCTAATATTTATGGGCGGATATGGAGAATATTCCACCCTGTTGTGGAGATATACATAAATATCCCAGTGTGTTAATAATGCAAGTGTATAAGTATATTTAGAGTTTCTTAGATATAATGTATTCTTCATTTCATAATGTGCATTCAAATAATTATGGAACAACTGTTACTGAGTGATACATGCACTGTTTATTTTTTAACCAGCACTTTTTTGTGCCCACCCAAAACAACAACGACAACAAAAAAGTGGTGAACAGTGACAGTATTTAGAGAAAAATGTTCACAGTTAATTCCTTCTACATCTGCAAGATAATTTAGAAGCTTGCATAACATTTGCAATTTGAACAGTAACTTTCTTTGATATTTTTATGACTTATATTTTTATTTTATCACACAATTTATGTATATAATGTATCATACCATCTAAAAGTATAAGATATATGCGTATTATTATACATCATTCATTCACAACAGGATGCATGTTCCACCCTGACAAGTTCATATACCCAACAGGGTGGGACCTAACAGGGTGGAATTTTTAAACTATGTTAGCTATAGCTTTGTGCCTTGTCAAGATTTAGCCAACATAACTTGCAACGTTTGAGCAACTTTTATATGAAACTCCTAACTCCTTTACATCCTAACACTTATTTTCACTTCACTTTCCTCTGTTGAATGCCTGTCCAGAAAATTATGTCAGTTCCTGTCACTTTCTGAAACTGATGCCAGCACCATTGTAGGCTGAATAAAAAAACCTAAAAACTAACAGGGTGGAAAATGATTTCTGGGACAAGCAGTGAATCATAAAAACAATAAATTAACTACAGTTTCCAATGATAAACTAGTAACAGAAATTTTAACTGGATCCTTAAAATATTTAGGACATATTTTGAGAACTGTATTATGTCTTATATTTCTTGTATGAGGTGATCATTTGCAACTGGTGTCATTGCAATAAGGAATGCTGAATATACCAAAAGCAAAATGAATAAAGTAAAAACATTATATTTAAGATCCATAGATGGTAAAGAAGATCTGAAATAAATATTTTAAACATGTAACAACAAATATAAAGAATTCTTTCTCCAGGGACAGAAAAGACACTCCATAGTAGGAATGTGTCGTTTGTATGATTAACAGCAGTGTAAGAGATGTACAAAACTGAGATGCCCTCTCTTCTTCCTTCTTTTTCCCACCTTCTCATTCTCTGTCTCTATGTTCTTGACAGGTCGATGAATACCAAAATGTCTCAACACGCTTCCAGAACCCTAAAACTGGACAGAGTCTGGCATACAGGCTTGCTTACAGTGCTTGGTTAGCCGAAGCTTAAGAACAGATGACAGCTGAAGCCAAAGAACAGAAAATTTACTGCAAATTCTAAGTCAACACAACACAAATTCTTCTGACTGTCAGAATGCGTGCAACACTGCATACTGATTAAAGTCATTTAAGTACCTTTGTTTATGTCCTCTAGGCATAGCAAATAGTTACATTTAAATGCAGAAGTAAATATGTTCATTATTGTACGAACATATGAAATATGTTCATGCTTATATATATACTGATAAAAATTAATGCTAAAAATAACTTTAAAAAAGTATTATTTGTTTCATTTGCGTTCTTACCCTGTTGGTATTGTGTCTGTATCCATATTAACATTACAAATTAATTAATGAGTAGTGTTATTGTATTATTTTTTATGTTCAATTTTATTGTGCACTTACATTTATTCATTTAGCAGACACATTTATCCAAAGCAACTTCCAAGACAGGCACAATACAAACAATGCTGGTTCAAAAAAATGTAAAAGGCCAGATCCAGGGAGTTATGGATTGTTTAATTGCTCTTTTCCTTGGTATTGATGGATAGATTGTGCTTCTGTATTGAATGCAAATTGAATTCAAAGCAATATTAAAGCATACTGTGTGAGATATTACTGGAATAATTGATATGCATTGCCTCATAAATCTGCCTCATTCAACTTCAAGATTCAGCCATTTTTAAGTATTACTGTGGGTCCCATGATTAGGTCTGTTAGAGTTTCCTGTGAGAAGACCAGTGTTTGACCAAAAATTTATGGATGGGCATCCGAGGAACATCAACTCCCTCCCAAAAGACTGACTTTTAAAGCACTTTAAGTTTCTTCTCCTTTTCTCCCCAATTTGGAATACCTAGTTACTTGTAATCATAATTTTCCCTCTTGCTTGACTCTTTGGTACATGAAGAAGGTGATGCTTCCTCTGCTACAGGAGAATCCAGAAACTATATATTTTTTTCTTTGCAACATCAAACAAAGTAACACATTCAGAGAAGAGAAAAGTACAGTTCACTTAACCTTATCCACAACTGTTTGGGCTCCTGAGTGTAAATGACAATAGTGCGAAAGAGAAGGAACCTGGCAAACAAAGTCATCTAAGGGGACATAGCCAGTTGTATTCCTTTGTAATTCTGGCTTTTGTTGTTGCATTGATTAATAAGTGCCTGTCTGTGGTGAAACTAATTTCAGACAGTTCATCTTAGCACTGACACAAATTCTTTAGGGAATTCATACCAACAGCCTACAAGTTACTAAAAATAAAGGATGCAGCCATGGTAAGGCAATACCAACCAGTCATGGGGAAGACAAACATTTCACTGTAACTTCAAGACATGTCACTGCTTCAGAATATCCTGTTCTTAAGAATTTTAATTTTGAAATAAACTTCCGTAAACAAAGAGCCATAAGCCATGAGTTCAACACTGTAATTTTGTAAGACAGGTGTAAAATGGTTATAGTACAGATAAAAGATTTAGATTTACAGCTGAAAGGAAAAACAGAGGAGGAGAAGAAATATGCACCAGCAAAATGCATACAGTAAGAAGAGACAAATATATAGTTCATTATAGTACATTTCTTAATTCCTTTGCTATATTGCCATATTTCTTAATTCTCGAGAGAATTTTAGATTTCAAAACTTTCCCTGGAATATTAACCAATGACATTAGACACTGAAAATGGTGTGCCAGTGTCCTCCCTTAGAAGATTCATAAAAAATACTTTTAAGACTCTTTTACTGAGTTCAGGCAGTGGTACATGAGTTTGTCCAGCTCTGGTACTATTCAGTAATGGCTTGAAGGAATCATGGGTCATGCATCAGTGTCTCAGAATATAAAATATCCAGTATTCTGTTTACTCTTAATTCCCTCAGTATCTCTCTTCCTGTCTCTCTGAGCGCAGTAATTACATATTCATCACAGACTTTGAGTTCAGTGAGGCCACAGAAAACATGAAAAAAGCTTTGATCAGGATGACTGCTCATGGCTTATGTTGCATGCTATGTAACTGGGCTGTTTGTCATTGTGTCATGGTGAGTCATTGTGTTATTTCAAAAAAGTTGAAGTTCAGTTTATTTTAATCTTGCTTATCTGAAAACATCAGAAGAACAGGTTCCCTCCAGCGACAGTTAAAATGTGTTGATTGTTCGGTCTCAGATAACTATACAGTGCAGTCAGAAGTGATAGTGAATCTAGTTCCTTGCAGTCTATTTGAAAAATAGTCTGTTGACACATGTCCATTAAGGAAAGCTGGGAATTCAAAGAATTTTCCTGTGAAACAGTGTGGGGCCTTACTAATTGTAATAGTTCACAGTAAGATTCACGGGCAACTGACTGCATTTTCTGTTTTATACAATGTAGTTGTATATGTATTTTGTGTGCATGCATGCGTGCCCGTGTGTGTGTGTGTGTGTGTGTGTGTGTGTGTGTGTGCATGTGTATATGTGTGTGCATGCATGCCCGTATTAGGGAATTCATCCTTTTGGACCTTTTTGTTCTTGTTAGACACAGTTCTGTTCTTAAAAGATTTGACGGACATTTCCTTTACCAATCACAATGTAGAAATGGTCAAACCACCGATTGTAATTGTACTTTGACTTCGTACTGGTTTAAATACTTGTTCTTTGCTGAGTTGTCATCTAACTATCATTTTACAAATAGCAGAGGTGGCAGTGACAAACAAAAGACAGACAGATTCTTTTCTCTTTTCTTAGGAATATCCCTGCATTAAGACCTCTAATCCCAAAGGGCACTTCCTGAAACTTAAGCCAAACAGCATTTTTCCATTTGAATTCTTAAGAATTACCACAGAAAATGAATACTGACCTCTATATTCTCTATATTAGCTTTTTAGTTTAGAGTGAAAGATTCACCCAACTGAGCCAGAATATATGTTTGTTGAGCTATCCTGTAATACTTCCACAGAAACCAAAGTGATACTGAGTTACTATGATTAAGTTTTAGCTGTATTGAGGGGGTAAAGGTTCACACAGGAGAATTTCAAATAATCTTCTTGTGAATTCATAAGAACAATGCAGTGTGCAAGTTACAAACCATAAAACACATAGGCTCAATTTCTAAAGAATGTCATTTAACTCCTGTCGTTTTTCAAATAGCAAAATTTGGAGCAAGAAACTAAAGGTAAACTGTGTAGTACTGACCTGGGTCTGTGCTTTGGAATACCTCTTCATTAGGTGAGGTAATTTAGAGGGACACTTCCTTCAATGACAAGAGACATGTTAACCTGGCCAACAAAGCCACCTGAGGGGACAGATAGATGTAAGCACAGGTGAGTCCACCTGCTGGGCATTTCTGCCCGACACACCTCCGGCGGTGCCTTTGTGCTGGCTGCAGGATCATAAGCCGGGAGTCACCCTTCACTGATGTTTCGCTCCTTTAATCCCAGAACATCTCAAGGTGGCGGAGCTGCAGCAGGGGACGTCTCCCCACCACCCCCTGCAGCCAGCCATAGGATTCTTGCTTTCCCCACGCCTTGCCCTTTCCTCGGAGCAAGAGCCAGAAGCTCCCTTGTTCTGCCTTCTCTGCCAGGCCTTTGATAGCCTTCCTTAGCTTGGAGCCTGTGATCCCAAGACACTTCAGGAACCACTGGGTGGATGTTCCAGTGTAACCTCTACAACCACCTTCCACTGGATAGGTGAATGCCCTTTACCATGCTTTTGTGCATGCAGCTGCCAGCTCTGTGTACTTTTCCTTCTGTCTCTCGAAGGCAGCCTCCATTCCCTCTTCCCATGGCACAGTCAGTTTGGCCATAATGACCGTCCTAGTAGCAGTGGATCAGAGCACGATGTCTGGCTGTAGGGAGGTTGTGGTGATCTCTTGTAGGAACTTCAACAGGCAGTCGAGGTCAGTTCTCATGTTCAACTTGCCTTTGAGAGACAGGAAGAACCACTTCCTCGTGCTGCTGCTCTGAGCATCGCCCCCTTGCCTGACAAACTGGATCAGCCGCTGAGATGTTAATGGGTCCTGTTTGCTTCCAGCCTGTGTGCCTCCAGGATTTCGGCTAGCTTATGCAGGACCCGGTCGTGGCGCCGTCTGTACCGGCCCTGCATCAAAGCTGCCTTGCAGCCAGAAAAGATGCGCTGCAAGCTCGGATTCTGGGCGTCACAGAGTCGGCCGGTCTCCTCTGACTGTACCAGAGGTTCAGGTTCCAGGGACTGGGAAGGGAATCATACGTGGCCCTAATGAGGAAGCTAAGCCTCGCTTGAGGCATCCTCCACATATCCGCCCACGTAACGACCCTGTTGATCACAGCCGCCCAGGTTGCCCAGCTCCCTTATTGCTGTTGGCTCACAGCCCTGATTTTACAGCTCTCTTCTTCCATCCTCACAACTTTGGATATCATAAGATCTTTCCGCTCCTTCTTTGTGGCTATGGACCACATCTTGGGTGCTGTTGCCCATCCAAAACCAGCCCTGCCTTGCTGCAGCAGTCTAACAATCTCCTGGTGTTTCGTTGATTGATGGCCTGGTCTACTGTCTGCATTGCATTCCACTTGTGTCCTGTACGAACTTTGGCCTTGGCATTTTGGACAGACAGGCCAGGTGAGTCTCTCAACTCGAACACAAGCCTAACCTTCTCCTGTTTGTAGCCCAAGCTAATAGTTGAGTTTCTTTTGATTTTTGGCCTTTATTTGGTGTTTTGATCAGTGAGTGCCTCTGTCTGTCCTCCATCTAGTTTTGTTGTGGTGCTCAGCTGAGCAATTCAAACTGTGCAACATTACTGGGCTGTTCAATCAACATGAAAATATTTTACCATGGTGATTTCTTCTGATCATGGCTTATGCCTCCTGATGGTCTGTTAACTGCCTCAGTCATGTATTCTCCTCTATCTAAACTGTCAGCACTAAAACCTGCAACAGGTTTACTCCAGTGACCCAGAAGAGATGTTGAATGCTCTGTTTCAATACACTCTTCAGGAGAGTACAAACTGAAACTGAATCAAATTCCATGTACATTCATAAGAACAGCCAACATGCCACCAAGAATAAACTGTACACAACCCACGTGAGCCAATGCCTGCCATACATAGAAATGACAAGCTTTTCACTGGAACTTCAGGAAGAGTAATTGCTTTAGAAGGTCCTGCTTTTAAGACCTCCAATTTGGAAATAAACTTGGTGAAGCTCAATTTTCCCATTGAATTCTTAAATGACAACAAAAGAAAAGGATGTCCTGACTTCTAGTCTCTCTACATTTGACCATAGGTTTAGCTGAGTTCAGCTGTACTTAATGTGAAATAATGACAACAAAAAGACAACAAACAAGGACACTCATTAATTTCGTAAGGACACTCATTAATTTCAAATCATATCTGTACAGAGTTTACCAGTATATTTTAAAATATCTCACAAGAGCTGTGAGTCTAGTGCCTTCATTTTATCAGACAGCCATAAAATGGTTTTAATACTGACATAGGATTAAAAGTTCCCATTATAGCTACAAGGAAAAATATTCTGAGTACAAGAAGAAAAATGCACTAAACCACTGCTCAATGAGAGACCAGTGCCACTTCTGTCTACTTTTAGCAAACCACACCCCCTCAAGCTTCCCTTGTGGGAAGGTTTTCCTCTCTCACATACCTATAAAATAAGCCTAAGCAACTCATTTTCAGTCTGCCTGCCCACTGGGAGATATTTGCCTCTACTTGTCTTCTTAAAGAAGGTACAGTAGATATGATATTTTAGACATTTAAGTTTACTTTATATGGATGATGAGCAATAAAAATAGGTTCAGTATTGTCTTATAAACTACATATGCCTATGACATTATAACACTGACCCAACATATTAGTAGTATGTTGATCACCATTTCTTAACCGCACATGAATCTGTGATTCAGAGAAATGAAAGAAATATTCACATTTTCTGAAAATGTTTATTTTCTATACCCTGTTCTCTTGTTTTTAGGGTCACGCTATTTGCACTGCAGAAAACAATGGAACCTAAGAAAAGGGTTTATATCTCCACACCAAAGATACATATGGAATCCCTGGAAAAATTAAATGAATGGGTACTTCAAAAATCTTTACATTTACCAACATTTGTTGTTCAAATCATTTACAGTAAAATTCAGTGGTAGAGGGATTATAGTGCCTTGATATTAGTCAGTACACCACAATTACACAATGTTTAAAATTTGCCCCCTGAAAAGATTCTTACATCTATTTGCTTTTTTTTTCTACCCAACAGCATCATGGACTTGTTATTACAGGTCTGCACCCCAATTTGAGTGAGAATGACGTGCAGTCCTACTTTCAGGAGTGGGGGACAGTTACAGAATGTGAGGTGAGACACTGTGACAACACAGCCAACCTCTGGGATGTTCCAACGCCCTCATTACATGCTCACATTTGAATCCGATTTCTTACAAAAGAACATTCTGTGTCAATAACAGTAGCGCTGAGATAAAGGTTTTTACTGTGCCAGTATGAGTGTTTTGAATTGCTTGTCATGGCGGTCCAGGTAAAGAAAATCTCGCCGTCTGAATTCCCAATTGGTCTGGGATATGTAAGATATTCCTCTCAGGAAGAGGCAGAAGAAGCCCAAGAAGCTGGCCCTCATTTTCTGGCACACCTTCAGATTCAGGTCCGGAAAGTCATTAGCCCAAAGGTGAGTTGTCCCATAGTGTCCACACTTGGTATAATTTTGGCTTTGAGTTTAGAGAGCATATGGACTAGACTTGATATTGAACTATTGGGGGTAGTCTATGAGTTGTCATAGCAATGTGGTGTGAGAGCCGTGTGTATGCTTTGACTTTTGTACAGAGCAAAACCTGCTAGTTAAGTTTTATTTTTCTATTCAGTGTACTCTCTCCCCTCACTTTGTTTTTGCTTTCTATTTTCTGGAAAGGAAGAAGAACCTGAAAACATTCCAATGCTCTTAGGTAAACATGGAATGAACCCAATCATGGATCAGGAGCTGACTTACAATCCTTGGCAAAATGAAGCATAAGCATAGACCTGTACTTTTGCAGAGTGTGTACTTTTGGCAAAGCAAAAACAGAGAATAGAAATCATGAAGTAAAACAGAAGGAAACACAAGTCATGCTACACAATTTATGTGTTTGTACCTGTTTAACCGCATCAACCAATACTGTATATCGGTATATTTATACATATACTGTTACCTCTCATTTGTAAAGAAATGTTTACTTGTGGGTAACTGAATGAACCATAAAATCTAATGTGCAATGATATAATTAATACAGAATGTAAATGTTTGTACCATCTCTTTGATCACTAACATGAAAAATGCTGATGTATGTGTAAATAGAAGTGTATATATGAGTGTTGATAAAATAAATTAAAAACGCAGCAGGACTTTTGTCCCATTTATATCCTCCCTCCCTTCACTAGTAAAAGGAAATCGGGAATCGACTGTTTTTAAGTGGGCACTGTTACATATTTCTGGAAAAGTTATTAGTTTGTCTTAGCTGTGGGAAAGCTGTATTTTAGAGCTGAAAATGAGTTTTAATGAGTTTCTATCTATCTATCTATCTATCTATCTATCTATCTATCTATAAGACTGTTTTAGAGAATTTAGATAGAGTTACATGGCTTTTTAATCTGCCCTGATATCATTCAAAGATTGCTTGATGTATCTCGCTGTATCTCTTTTTTTCTCTTTCTGTCCTCTGCATTCGTTACAGTTCATGTGAGGTCATGGAAAACATTGAAAAAAAGATTTTAGCAGAAGTGTTGTTTATGGCTTATGTTGCCTTTCACCAGCCTGTGCAGTATGCAACTGAGGTTCAGTTTGAAAGTAAATCTTACTTTATCTTTAATCTTGCTTTGTCTTATCTATCAGACTCACTCCAGTGACCCTGCTGATGTAGTTGATTGTTCTGTCTAACAACAACAACAACAACAACAACAACAACAACAACAACAACAAAACCCTGAAATGCTGAATCTACTCTCTGTTAATACTGTGTCAGACAGGGTCTGTTGATACGGGCTGAGAATTCTGTGGATTCAAATAATTTTCTAATGAAATTGTGAGAATTGGGGGTCAGTTAAAAACACAGAACAGTCAATGTGTACCTGCTGTCAGTTGACACGTATGTGCTTAAACAGGTAAAGATACCATTATTGTAGGTGGAGGATGAGATAAGTAAACTCAACTCACATTTTTTCCGTCTGGGATTTCAGAACCATGTCTTTCCACGTGAAAGGTGGGCGAACTGACCACTACAGTAGTGTGGAATTATTTTACAATTTGTCAGTTTTCTGACTGCCTTTCCGAAGGCGAAAACAAACTGCACCGGCTCTCCCAAGACAATGCCTGACAAACCATTTCTCTCTATCATTTTGTAAACAGCTCAGGTGGCTTTGGGTAATGGAGGTTAATCTGTAGCTTCTACTCACAGAAATGAGAGTCATTTATTGACTATAACTCCAAAAAGGAGGGATCAGCAGTTTATCTCAATAACAATGTGACATGTACATTTTGTCAGCTGGAGAAGTCTGAATTCAAGGTCATAGTCACCATAATTAGCCGTACAACACAAAGTTGATAACCCTCTATAATAGTAAAATGTTGCTGTTCAGCTAGTTAGTTACTGTCAGCAACAGACTTGGATCGCTATGCTTTATTGTGGACCAGGTTTGCAAAATGATGAACTGCCACTAGCTCAATGTGCAGAGACATCATTACCAATGACAACACTCTTTTGATTAAGTCTCCTCCTTCAATTTTAGAGTTTACACCCAGCCTCTATATTGCTTGTGTTTTAAATGGTGTCATTACTTGTTTGTTTATGGATACAGGTAATCCAAAACGAATACTTGCACTGGATTAAACAAAATCTGATTCGTTGCACTCCACCACATTAGATGGCAGTATAATACAATTTAGTTTACCGGGTGCGAAAGAAGAAGACCATTTTAGCCAACGGTATCATAGGCGCGTATATATGGACAGACAATGGCGGATTCAGCAACTGAAATAGTCTTCAAAAAGGTAAATTCTCTTCTGTCATTGAAGGTAAAGCGAATCGCGGAAAAGTGAAGTGAAGTTTCCTGATATATTTTTTAATCCAAGCAGAGGAAATTTTGGAGGAATTCCAGTGTAGTTATTTGCACCTATTTATCTGTTTATATGAATCTTATATTTCAGGAGACAGTAAGCAAACTCTTGATTCAGTTCTTCAAGGAGGACAAAACGAAACGTGAGAAAATAATTTATTTGCTGTGTTCACCATTAAAGGCTCTGTTAGTAATCGCTGTCGAAGTGAAATACGTAATTTTCAATATCGTTAATGCCAAGGAGTGAATAGTTAAAATCACTTTACTGTTCTCATAAAAAGGAACAGGTAACAAAGCAAAGATTCAAGCACCAAATCTCACAGTAATGGTTGTTTATCATGTCGCTTCTAATCTAGGACTTTGAATCGGTTTCTTTTCCAGTCAGTAGCGATGCTGTCAGTCTTATGGCCGAGATGCTGAAAGTGTTTGTGGAAGGTAAACGTCACAGGTTTTCCAACAGAAATTCAAAGCACACTAGCAGCCAACACAGCATTGTTCTCAAACTATTATTCTGTCAATATTTCAGAAGCTGCACGCAGAGCAGTTAAACAGGCTGATAGTGAAGACTGTGACCGGGTTGATATAGAGCACTTTGAAAAAATCCTTCCACAACTGGTATGTTTTATGTTTGTAAACCAGCAATTAGTAATGTAGACTATAATTTTATAAACTGTGTTTAAATATTTTGTTGTTGTTAAGGGTGTTATCTCCAATTAAAGCAAGATCCACAATATGCTTACCACCAAACTATTTACCGTTAACTGCCCTAGCATGGGATGGTGATCAGCAACTGTTGAATGTGTATTATTCAGTTGATGAGTTATGTACTTATTTTCAATTTCACCTTCC
The DNA here is from genome assembly GCF_902362185.1 of Chanos chanos. NCBI lineage: Eukaryota > Metazoa > Chordata > Actinopteri > Gonorynchiformes > Chanidae > Chanos > Chanos chanos. The sequence continues at coordinate 14,484,130 of NC_044507.1, forward strand.
TTTACAGCTTCTGGACTTTTAATACCTGTCCTGGTGCCACTAGATGGAGCCATAGCGTAGCTGAACATGCGTACCTCATGTCATATTTCTCTTCTTTAATAAAGCTTCTTCATAAACTACTGACTGCCAGCAAGTTGACACTCAAGCTGTCATTTGTATGAACTCTCCTGTTATTGTGCTAGAGCATAGCAACTATACAGTGTCGCCTTGGTAACCCCTCCTCCTCTCTCTCGATCTCGGGGCTCTGCAGCCCACCTGTGCTCCTTTCAGCAGCAGGTGCTTCCAGCATGCGCCCTTGCTCCCCCCATCAAAGCCTGCTGAAGCAGTTGGAAGTCATTAGAGTAATAAGGGAAGCAGCAAGCCCTTCGGATGATAAGTGCCAGGAAAAAGGAGCACCCCCTCCGGCCACTTTGAAGTTTTCTCTTCCCCCCCGACCGTCCAGCAATGTGGTTTAGTTAGAGGTGTCACGGAGGTTAGGGGGCACTGAATGGTGGTGATGGGGGAAGTTGGGGGTGGGGCGGTCCTCTCAGTAGTGAGTTGAAAGAATGCGTGCGTGTGTGTGTGTGTTTAGCAAAGAGAAATTGTGTGTCAGTCTGCCGTCATTTCGGGCGACCACACGCATAGATGTTCTCTTTTAGGAGGAAGCATAACAAAACAAATTGGAACAGAGGAACATGACACAGGAAGAGAGGGGTGTAATTTTGAAGGTAAATAAACAAGGAGCCAAGGAGTGCAAGGGGGCTCCCGCTCTTTCATCACGGCAAAGGGAAAGCATTTAGTGCTTGGATAATTGTGCCCTTCACATTACTTTAACCTGCCACGTGTGTTTTCGCCAGACCGGGGAAGCCTGCGTGGTTTCTCAGTGAGTCAGCAGAGACTTTTCTCAAACTGATAAAAAAAAAAATTCAACCCACAAAGCTATACATTTGTACATGTGTAACCGTGAAATTACCAGATATTACCTTGGCTGTTGAGATGTCTTAGGGCTCTGCGTAACGGCACAGATCCAAGCCAGTAAGCAGATATCACTAAACAGTAAAATGTAGTTTTCTGAGGGTATGTGTTTGGGAAGGGAGAGCAGTTACATACAAGTGTCTTGTCACTTAAGCTCATCTGTAACCTCTTCTATACAGGATTTTTTCTATTTTGCATTGATACCTTAAGACCCTTTGTCATTTTATATAATTTTTAAGCCAAATGAATACTCCTTAACAACTAAATTGATTCTTGTCGTGGCTCTGTTTAAGAACTGGGTGGTGTACAAACTGTCTGGCTGACTGACCTGTTACTGTCACATGATCAGTGCCTATACCACTATAACAATCAAGTCTTCCATGCAAAAAAAGGCCTCTGCTTTGTCTAATCTTTGGCTCCGATTGATGGACTCTGGTCCCTCGTGCCCCAGTCACTTGCTTTAACTTGTTCTAACCTCCATTTGACACACAGCTTAGCCACAGAATGATCACTGTTTGAAGAGCACTGCCGTCTATAAAGAATGACAGTCTGTGCTTTGATCTCAGGTGGAGTAATTATGTTTTGAGTAACATGTAGGCAATATATTGGGTTAGATGGAAAGCCCAGTTAAAGTCACCTTATTATGTCAAACTTTAAACACATGGAAAATCTGAAAATCTGTCTGAAATACACAACGTACGAAAGCAAGAGTGTTCAAGAAGACAAATAAAACGCATCAAGCTCAATAGCTCAGTATCAAAGTCAGCTGTAACACTTTATGGGAGACACAAAACAGAACACTCCTGTATTGCTTACATCATCATGATGTTACACTACACATTTAATCAATATTATTAATTACTTAGTACTTTTATGTTAGCTTGTGTATTTCTAAGCAGCCTAGCTCCCATTGCTCAGCTCTGTGGAACAAATGACATCTGAAAGCAGCAATATTAAACATATGAAAGCACTTAGGAGAAGAATTGAGGGGTGGGTTGAAGAGACTAATGACTTAAAGCCTTTCTTGATCCTACATAAAAGGCAGGCAGTGTCGAAAGCCATTCCAGACGCTTTAGAGGAGCTGTGGAGAACTGTTTCCCACCAGAGACAGACTGATCAGTCTCCAATCTGCTGCCTGAGCTTGGACGACATTGCACTCCGGAGCCTGATCACTGCTGTGGCTGCTAGTGATACAGTGGGCACACAAATCAGAGCTGATGTTACAGAGGCACTTACTACTGTTGAATGGCCTTTGTGGAAATTGGCCTGGTATATATATATTTTTTATGTGCATAAGACTTTGCTCTGTGATGTGTTCAATGCAAACAGGCCTTGAGGGTTGATCTTGTGGTCTTGGTCTTTAAACCACATAAATCAGACTGGGTCTAGACCCCAGTGTCATGGTCTGGATCTGGGGTCTTGAAGTCTGTATCTGACCATGGGTCTTAGCATATGGTTTTGAACAGGATCACAGTTTTTTTTTTTTCTTTTTTTTTTTTTTTAATATTCAGATTTACAGTGGATCTAGTCAAAATGTCTAGGGACTACTGAGAGAGAGATGGAAACCCCAGTTAAAACCCCCTTTATTGCATCACTCTCAACCAAGGGTAATTTCTCCAAATTCCATAACTTACGAGCAGTAAAAAGTACTGGAGATAAAATATTGTGCATGGAGATTTGCAGATGAATATTCAGTTTGCTACAATTTTGAAAATACATAAATGGTCCTGAATATCTGATTTTTCACTAACGTTCAAAAAGCCATCAAAAGCATCAGAATTTCTAACTTTGTTGATTGTAAATTGACTGATTCTGATTGATTGTTTAATGTCACTGAACCTCAACAACTTAGCTATTTTTCTCACCTTTGAAGTCTTTCTCAGACTTGCTTCTAAGCAAGTTCTAGGCGTATGTATCCGAATTTATCAGGCAGATGTAACACTGAACACGTTGATAATTCCTTGTTCCCTCTGTTTGTGTGTTTCATCACATTGAGATAATTTTGTTGTCAGAATAGAACAGAGGGAGAGGATGAGAGACAAAATTATACTTGATTATATACCACTGCTCTTCACAGTGGTAAATTCCTTTTGGCATGTTGGCCTTTTATAAAACTCAGCATTTGTACCTCAAGAGGGCTGTCATCTAAAATGCAAATTTAATTAAAAATTCTAAATAAAAACACATACATGTAGTGAGAATCAGGCTACATAAATTATGCACAAACACTCCATAGCCCTGTTTCTCATAGGGTAATATTTTCCATATTGTGCGTGATGTGGTACAAGCAGGACTGATTTGTGCAGATATTGTATGAACATTCATATTGGAGGCGTCTCTCACAGTGCATTTGTTTCCAGGAAAGTTATGCTCTCAAACCATGTAACTTCATATATCCTGCAGACCTCTCTGTTCATCTTTATTCTTGGCATCAACGGCTGTCTTTTTGTCATCCACTGTCAAATACCTGACCAAAAGCATGTAGGAGAGTTGGAATAAGTCATATGTTTCAGTTAGTGGGGCACTGGTGTCTAATATTTTATTATGAGGAGGAAACTGATAAAGTAAGCCCATATGTCAGCAAGGGTGAAAATTGCCTCAGCATTCTAGTCTGGATCTAAGTTTGGATCTTCTGGGTCTTAGTAGCTTGGGTTTTTTGGAAGTAAAAGGCTGGACTGGGCCTGGATTTCGGGCGGTAAAGATGTAAATCTTGGTGTTGAGTTTGTTCTTGGCTCCAACTGTAGTAACAGGTAGTGCTAACGAAAAATAATAGAGTTATTATAGTGACGCCGATGTGCGTAACTGCATCTTTCATCACAGCAGCTGTCGGTGGTTGATGTACAGGCTCCGGTATACTTGTGTGTAGACTCCCGAGCAGTGTTTTCATTTTTTGCCTGAAACGAAAGTAGAAAAAAGCCACAGGATTATTATGATGGTCCAGAACTGTCATGCTTAAATAACTTAGGGGAAAAAATGACACGATTACACAACTCGAGACTTTTTGGAGTACAGAGTATAGAACACGTGTTATAACTGAAACCAGATTCAAATGTGTCATCTATATGTAATTTGACTCAATGTTTTCATCTGGGCTGATGTCTATCCCTGGTGCCTTTCTGGAATCAAGTGTGAGTCAACATTAACTGTTCTTATGAGTCAAGCATTATTACTATCAGCCTTAATTCTTTCTCTCTCTCTCTCCCTCCCTCTCTGTGTCTCTCTGTCTTTCTCTCTCTCCCTCTGTAAAATCATATATATATGACAGACACTACAACTACACATTTATCTGTCTCTCTATATCAATGTCTGTGTGCAGAGCCGTATTGAATAGAAAAATTAGACTGATTAGTATTTTATAGCCCAAACACTGCACCATCTCTGACTTCTCAGAAGGCAAGCGTAACAGTGGTAATATAACATTAGGTTTGTTGTTTCCAGTAAACATACAATACACTCAATGCTTTATAAAATCAGATTCAACAATCTTCGTCAGCTGTTATTTTCCATCATTGGGTTCTGGAAATGCCACCTTGAGAGAAAAACCCTGATTCAACAGTGGCAGAACACAAGGTATAAACCTGTTTATGTCTTCCTGAATTGCTTTTGGACTAACACAATTTTTTTTGTGTCAGAGTATTTGGGGAATGTTAGAAAGAAAAGGGCATAGAGAGGTGAAGACAGACAGAGTGCTTTTGGCCTGGTCTGGACACTGAGAAGCCTTCCTTCAGAGACTGTACCTCAGTAGGGAGCAACAGGCTCCATTCTTGTGTTGATAAGAACATACCTGGCAGTTTCAACCACTTGGGCACTCTGCTGGGATCACCCCTAACTGCTTTTGGCGCTTGGCTTTTAGTTTGTGGTTGAGGCTGACCATCTGCTGTGCTCTGCTGATTGGCTGGTACTCTGGAAGCCGCAGGGAGCGGAAAAGACTCTTCCGGAACAAGTGAGGTGGATGATGGGGTTGGTGACCTTGGCATGCAGCTGAGGAGGGAAAGAGTGCAGGAGGGGTGAACAATTAGGATGAGGGTCTGGTTATTTCTGGAGCCATTCATTTCTCGTTCCTTGTAACCCCTGTGCTACCCCCTAGACATTGAGGCCTAGATGTCTTAAGGCGCATGCAATAACAAAAGGGTAATCCCCTTACATAACACAGGCCCGAAATAGCAGCCAATCAATTAATTTTGGGAAGCCTCTAAAAATAAAGTGTGGCATTTTCCAAGGTGACGTCAAAAAGTTGGGGGAATGACTGGGGCGACCCAAATGGGGGACGATTGGGCTTAGCCAGACACAGAGGTTAGCTGAGCAGCTCTATTTTTAGGCTCATCAAAGGCACCGATTTGAAAACCCTTTTGTGCGGGCTCTCTGTTAGCTTGTCCGTTAAGCTTAGGGAGGCTGTGCATCGCAACGTCATGTGCTCCAGATCATGAGAGGGGTAATACCTTGATGATATTTAAAAAGGAGCAACTAATGAATGAAATCCCTTTAGAGGCCAGTGGGGGGCTTGCGGCAAGCACAGTGTGGCGTTGCACTTCTGTTAAACCGCGGTTATTAGGAAGAGACCCTGGCACAAGGCAGCATTAGCAGGGGTTGTGAGAGTCTGTCTCAATCTTGAGCTTTTCTGGCATGTTCGGCATGTCTCCAGTACATAGTACTATGAGGGAATATCCATTTGCCTAAGTAAAATAAAACTCTTCTTTGAAAGGTCACAGGGAAGTTTTAGGGCCAATACCCAATTAATCATGGTTTCTCTGTGCTACAGTTCACATATTTCGTCTCACATCTCTGACTTCTTGGCCTGGATGCCTTGTTTAAATTTTTATGATTCCTGGAGAACAGGGTGGCACCTGGAACCACACATTGACCCCACTGAATGCACCCTCACGGGAGACGGGATTCCAAAGCAAACCCTGGCAGTCTTACAGCCCAGGGTCGCCTGGGTGTTAAAGTAGGATTCCTGTGTGGGGAACTCCACAAACATATGCCATAATCCTTTGTAGTTGAGAAAGATCTCAGCTGGCATCTCCTGGATTCATAGTCTTGGCAAAAGAGAGACCTGTATCAGTGTTCAACAAAATCTTATTTATCATTACTGTAGCACCATGATTATGTTCCTCTAGTATACCTAAATGTGTGCAATGACAATGAGCCAAAGACCACATGTGTCACAGAGGCCTTAAGACTGCCCAGTACGGATCATAAGTCAGGCAGAGTGATTTAGGACAAGACTTGAAGATGAGACTCACCTTGCAACTGCTTGGTTGGCCTCCAACACTGAAACTGCAGAATTCACCCACTGGCTTTTTAAGTAACAGTCTGAAGCGGTAAAAAGAGCAAGATGTGTGTTTTTTTTCCACTACAAAAATAAAACTAAGAAATACAAAGAGAGACCTAACGTCAAGTATGTCCTTGTATTATTTTTTTTTAATATCAAGAATATTTCAAAATATTCAGGTAAATGAGGATATTATTCATCTAGCACCACATATTCCTTTTTCTACAACGTTATCACACAACATGACATTGATAAAGCAAGTGAAGGACATATTCTAGATAAATAACGGTGGTGTTTGATTTAGCTGAGCGAACACATTCAGATCAAGAGGCGAGGAGAAGCCCCTCTGCTCACAGGACGGTACACCTGTTGCCCACAGCACTGAAGACGTCATGCAGCTGAAGAGGTAGAACAAGTGCCAAAGAAAACTAGGAAAGCCTCTGGTTAATGAGGAGAAACTGCAGAGCTCAAAGGCAAGGCTGCTCTTTTTGTTTATGGCAAAGGAAAAAGGAGTGGGCAATACAATGCTTATTCAGTCTGTAAGGCAGTAAATCTCACACACCAAAGACCAAAGGAAGAAGGCTGATTTACCAACCTGTCTTTTCGTCAGATGTAAAATAAAGCAGAGCTGTTGGAAACAGGTTGGCCTGCAGGAGAAAAAGACATTTTTACTGACATGGCATTTTGCAGCGCTCCCATAGAAACCCTGAGGTTTGGATTCCACCATTTAGGAGATTCGCTGGTGTGCCAACTTTGAGATCTGAACAGCACGAAATGCTTAAGACACAACAAAGGATATTCAGGGCCTGGCTTGACAGTGATAAATGTATCTCTAATGGTGTACATATAATGGCAAACATTTCAACTGAGAGTGTTGGGAAATAAGCACAATGGTGTGACAAAGTTGGTTCTGTGAGAACAGACAGATGAAGAATTCAAAGCCAGACAAGGTAACCCTGAGGAGGGTGGGAGAGTTAGAAAAGTCCATAACCTTCATATACAGGCACCATACTCCCTAACGTTCTGCCCCCTCCTTGATCCAAGTACTCTCCTCCCTCCCAGACATGAAAAGTAAACCCACTCCAAAAACAGCACCAGAGCAGATCAAATCTCAACGAGCCGTAATTTAAAAAACGGCTCCTTTTGGAAAAACAGCGATAAATTTGCGTTTGCCTTCAAAGGAGCCGCACGAGCATTTACCTTATTGTGCATAAAACAAAGGGACCGCAGCCTAGTCTAGCACCACTTCAATCACTGACTGGTCCTCCATGGAAAACTTCTCCCAGAACACTGAGACAAAGAGCAGGAGAGAAGAGGAGCGAGGGGCCTCTTTCATTGTGCGTGATGGGGTGGGTTTGGGTGGGGTGGGGTGGGGGGGACTGTCATTTGCTGTCTGTCTGCAGAACTGTCCAGGGCACACGGTCTCTCTCTCTCTCTCTCTCTCTCTCTCTCTCTCTCTCTTCTCTTTAAGCCAGATGGTAGTAGTCATTCCAGAAGCACTGAGATCACGCTGATGACGAAGAACTGAGAGTTGCCCGACAGACAGTTTGTGCCAGCCTTCACTGCCTTGCACCAGAGCTTGTGATCTGGGCTCCAAATCAAAGTGTAGGAACACCACCGTGGGAGGAATGCAGATGCTATAACTCAAATGAATTTCTGTTTTCTGACCAGGTCCAGCTCTTTTTCTTTCTTCTCTTTTTCAAAGCATAAAGAGCACACATTGTTCCGTCTGCACTAGCCTAACCGTATCTAGGAGACACCCTACATCCCTGTAAAAAAAAAAAAAAAAAACCCCTCCTAGCTACACATCCTTCACTAATGAACACTATTAAACGCTCAAAAAGCTTTAATGATAACACTTTCCACACCTTTGTTTGCTGTGGAGTTTCCTGAGAGGAAATCAATTGAAGCCCAATTTCCTGCTTGTGTGTCTGACTGACCAAAAAGAAAAGACCATCGCTTCCCCTTATATCACTGTCCATGTCCGCCGCGCTGTGACCCCTGGCACAGGAACTCTGCCCACTGAGGTGTAGAGAGACGCTGAGAAGGGTCTCAGGCTTAGGAGTGGAAACAGTGCCTCAGTCTTTCGGGGCACCTATTCCCCCCTGAGCAAACGATCAGGTTCCATTTGTCTCGAGAAAAGGTCTAATTAATATCTATCAGATTAAATAAGTGTTACATAGACCTGTCTAAATCTTACTCACTGATGTGAACAACAGAACCCTCCCTTTCATCAAAGGTTTTTTTTTTGTTTTTTTTTTTGATTGAATTCTGAAGCAAAAACCGCAGGAACAACTTGAGTAAAAAATAATGGTAATAGCTGGAGTGATAATATGAAGCTACAGAAATCTGTTTTTACTTTTGGGTTCTATGGCCTGCTGCTGTTTTCTATTTTCTGGGCTGCATAAAGGCACTTCCAAAAAACCAAAGCACTCAGGGACATGCTTCAGAGTGATGTGATTAAATAGATCTAATGGAGAAAATATCCACACACTAATGTACTGACACGCTGCTGTTACTCATTTATAACGAAATGGCACAAAACATTCAGAGTTAGATTGATCACACACTACAATTTGTTGTTGACTCACTGCGTTTGTTGTTTCACTCTTATTTTGGAAGGAAGAATTACAGTGATTTTCTTTCAGTGTTGGTTACAATAAGAATCGAGGAATCAACAGAAATTGTTCTTGATGGCTCACATCCTCACAGACAGAATAATTCAGCATCAAATTAGAAAAAAAAACCCCTCAAAACGCTATTCTTTCCAGTGGTACAAAGCTAAAAAAAAAAAGTCATAAATGTTGTGTCAGAAAATTTTGATGACTCCACTGAAGTGAATATAATATAACTAATATAGCTTGTATTTGAGTTTTTTTTTTCGTGTTATGCTGATTTAATTGTATTGGGGAACCCACATTGAATATTTTGACTTTTTCTGTGTGGAGAAGTACTGGCTGTACTGTCCTTGTCAAGACGACTCTTGCCTAACTGCAGTAAGAAAACAGTTAACCTCTTCCCAGGGCAGGCCAAACAGAAGTCTTCATAGACTCCTCACGGGTCACGGAAAAGGGAGTTTATTTTTGTTTTTACGCTCTCTACTTTTATGAATGAAATTTCCCACAAAGTAGTGCTGCTGACCATTGCGTTAAAAAAAAAAAAAAGAAAAGAAAAAGCACAAAGACGACTTGTAGGCAGCTTTTGAGGATAAACAGCTCAGTATTTGCTGACAGTAGCTATATCTTCTTACCCAATCTCTCCTGATTGGGGAAATTTTGAAGTAATATTAAAAGTCTTGGCACTGTCCAACAATGTAAAAACAAAGCCATCTGAGCAGTCTTACTCCTCATTGCATCTACGATATTTAGATGAGAAACAGGGCCTGTCCACCTACAGCTGAGTAAACTATTTAAGTCGATCTTATAATGTATGATCACAGACATGATCTTCAAGATGGGAAAACCTAAAAATATGGTAATGATAGAGATAGACAAACACGGTGACATTTGATTGCCAGACTTCCTTTTGTTATTTCACTGAGTGTTTGAAGTCCAGAAGAAAATAAATAAGTTTGGTGAACTTCAATTTCTGCACTTTCTACGCCCCTAATCCCCCTTTAGTTGATAAAAATCTCCTGGAAACGATTCACAGAGGACCTGCTTTGACAGAATTCAGCGGCAACCAAATGCTAAGACGTGCTTTTGAAAACACGGTGCCTTGTCTTTGCCGCTTATTTCTTATTGTCCTCTCAACCCGGCTGTGTCAAAACCTCTGAGACATCAGATAAGACGTTGGCTTGTTGACTATAAATATGACTTAATCATGCTTTCATGTCTCTGCGCTGACAGATTCTCTGATCTCAGTCTACTACTCAGTCTAGTTATCAGCCTCTTAGTGTTTACACACTTAGCATTCAGTTGTGAAATTTTGATTCACAATTGGTAACACAATTGTTTATCACAGCAGACTCCACATGTGGATTATATTTTCTGCGCTCATGTTTTTTTTTGTTTTTGTTTTTTTTGTTCTGGGGCACAAATGAGTGAAAGCGGAGAGAGGGTAAGGGCAAGGGGTGCTGAAAAACAAGAGAACAATTCTTTTCATTCTGAACAGTGGTCTTAGAAAACGTGTACCTTTTTAAAATGAGGGTATTACTATGGAGGCACAAGGCAAAAGAGTGTGCAACCAGAGTAAATGAACCTCCTACTTTGATCTTCTAATTACTGTGGAAAGTTACCTGGCACACAACTGCCTTTTCATTTCACTGCATTAGCAGAATTTTCCATCTTAAATGAGAGCTTTGATGAACCATAAATCAGCGAGAGAAAAATCTTAAGACAAAAATGCTACACGTTTGTGTATTAACGTAGTGTCGGTGGGCATGCTTATTTTCACGTTTTATATAAACTGTCAACCTAGGAAATCTAGATAAATGTGGTGCCCTGTAAAACTTTACAATATCCATTTGAGCCAAAAGACTATCGTCGGAAAATATTTCTTTGAAGTCTTCAAGTCTTCAATCTTTGACAAAACAAACAAAAAAAAAACCCTCATCTCTAGTAATAAATCCTACATAGTGCTTTCAACTTTCAACTTTGAGCTAATAGTCAACTGTCTTCTTTCTCTTATAAAGTCTTTGTTGTTTCCCTAAGAGGTCACTATCTGCAGCCCGGTGATGGTTTTAATTGCCATTTAGCACCAAGTAACCAGAACAATAAAATGGCCTCTATAGAGATGTTTTCAGGTTTAATGAGGTTGTCACTAAAGGGCTGGTGCTGTGACGGCTCGACCAAAGGCAGCTTCCTGAATCCATCTCCCCTGGCTTTGAGTACTCCTGGTGGGCTTTGATGGGCACTGAGACTGTATCCGTCCATCCCCCTCAATGGGGTTTGTAGTTGCGTCGGCCGCCCTCTCTGTGCAGGGGTCCTAGACTAAACATAAAGTCCCCCGGGAGAGCGGCATGCTCCCTGTTCCTCTGGAGGAGGTCATAACCATAGCAGCATGGCGCAGAAAGATTCACAGCACGGCCTGTGCTGAAAGCCCATGCAGATACAGTATGTGCAAAGAGATAAGTTCACAACCCTCAAACTTCCACAACCAACCTCTTCAATGTCACCTGGCTATGTGCTGTGCAGTGTGGTGTGTACAAATGTAAACAAATGCACACACACACACACACAAAATGAAAAATACCACGCACGCACACACACACACACACACACACACACACACACACACACACACACACACATATACACAGAGACCCTATGACATCATGCTGGATTTAAGATGGGCCACATGGTTCGCAGTTTCACATGGAGTCCTCCGCCCCCTAAAAGCATTGCTTTTGCTTTGATTCTTTATTCTTCTGCATGCCTTTTCTTTTCTCTAAATCACCACCCCCTGTCCTTAAGTCCAGCTGATGGAGGCTCTTTTGTCCACCAGCACCCAGGCAACAACATCAAAGGGCTGCAGGCTACAAGTGAGGAGCACCCGAAAAACAAAATGAAACCAAACAAAACATGAAGAGGTCCCAAAGCACTTGTTGGATATTCATGACAGAACTTCAATAAGTGAGGGACGGTGGAAAGAAAGAAAGAAAGAAAGAAAGAAAGAAAGAAAGAAAGAAAGAAAGAAAGATGATCCTGTGGTCAAGTGCTGACAAACTCAATAGCTGTCATTCATCATCATTAATGTGAGCATCAAGGTACTACTCTGGGTCACCTTCAGTTTAATGGTAACAAACAAAAACAGAGTTATCACACCATTACATGTTTTACAATGTGATAATTAAAGCACATAAAGAGATAAAGACCAAATTACAGCCCTCCCCCTAATTCTTTTCTTTATGTTTTCCACGAATACAAAACAGAAAAAGGACACGGATTGTTAAGCCTTTCTGTCCTGTAAAGAAAGAGGTCAAACTGGTTGTTAGAAGACTAGAAGGTCCTTAGAAAGAGACCAGATCTGTTTTGGAGCTAAATGAGGGATGACATAGCAAAGCCTACGCGTTGGTCCTTTCATCCCACCTTCCTTTGAGACCCTGTTGAGCACAGATTCGTGAGACGGTTCCTAACATACCAAACCGGTGCCTGAGATGCTGGCTGTGGAGCCCTGGCACCAGGTCGCCAGCAAGAGTTGTGCAAGCCCTCTATTCAGAGTGACGGAGACGCTCCTTCATCCGGCCATGGCTTGTAATTAAAAGTCCAGACCTCAAAGAGCACACACCATTTCAGCCTTAATGGTAGGCTTCATTCCAGGCCCTGGTTTGATACTGACACAGAGCCCATAAAGCAGTGATGTGGACAGAGAGGAAGAGAGATATTAAGACTACAAAGTGTGTGTGTGTCCCATCCCGGATTAGAGGCTCCCCGTTCCTTTGTAGACTAAGTGGTGGATACACACACCATCAAAAATAATAACTTCATTTAAAGTCTCCTCCATTGTCTTGTCTTGGTACTATATTAAGACTGCATAACAACTTTTTCAAAAGAGGCAGCAGGAAAAAATGTCTGCTAGCCCTTGGGAGAGGATTAATGTTGTTCATGTTTAGAGAGTATGTTGTGCGATTAAGGGAAGCCCACATCAAATGGTGCGGCTTCAGAAAACCGCCCATTGAAAAACAAGACACTTCTTCTTTGTGGTGCTCCGGAGAGTGGAGAGGAGGTGTCGTGTTTGGAGAAGACCAAGCCCATATTAACGGTTTCCTGGAGCGATATGAGTCAGGATACAAACATATACCAAAAACACGGATGTGTCGAGTAAAGAAAAGACATGTCAACGGCCAGCTAATGGAAGGAAAAACACTGTCAGAGAGAATCTGCAAAGCCCCTGAGTTCTCAGTTCCAGCATAAGGCATGTAAATAATGGGTTATTAATTATAAATGGATCTGTGATTATAACTTGTTGGTATAAATTGCCTTAATGTCATTATAGATTATTGTTTATTCATAGACAAATCATTTTAATTGATGAGACATATATTAAAGCGTCAAAATGACACTGCCACGGTGACTGACAACAGATTAACACGATGTTACATGTCTCAGTAAAAGTATGTCTTTGTGTCAAAGTCATACAGCATCACGTGGCAAGGTGGGTACAGGTTTGAGAGTCCCACATAGCACACTTCCCATTCTGCATCATAGCAGGATTACAACCACATGTGTGAGCTTGTTTACTTATGCCTGGTTCTTAACTGGAGGAATCTCATGAATTAGACCACAGTTTAACAGCCTAAATTATTAGCATGTTGTTTGCCCCCCCCCCCCCCCCCTCCATCTTCCCCAGAACCACACACACTTTCCAAAATGAACAAAACGAGGAAACACACAAACTCACACTGAGGGCTCCCATGTGCCCTTAGGCAATGGAGATGGAAAGTTTATTTCCATAAGCCTAATCATGGAAATCTCCCCTTTAAACAATAAACTTTAAAATCTACTTCAGTCATTCCTAGCCATGACCACATCAAACAGACCCCCAGGTCAGGAGGGGTCACACAGAGGATTTGGATAATGATGAGGCTGAGAGAGAGAGCGAGAGAGAGAGAGAGCATGTGTGTTGGAATGGGATAGAGATACGGTGAAGAAGAAGGGGTGGACGAAAAGAAAACAGAAGGAGATGTTGCTGGTTACTTTGGTCTGGATAGACCAGGCTCTTAATTACATAATTGCAAAAATAAACAGCATCAAAATGGCCTCTTTAGAATGAGGCTGCAGCGTTGTAGAGGAAGGCTTTCATTTTTAGGGACCTAATTTTTCATCCGTGGAATGTCCAGGTCTGGTTCTGACCTCCAGCCTCTGTCGGTGAAATGAGATGTTAAAAAAAAAAAACAGCGGAAATCTAAATCCACCTTCCCCATATCCATTTCAAAACAGACCATTTTGGGTTGATGACACACACAATTCATCCTGTCCAATGAGAGAGAGGCTCACTTCCAGGCAGTGATGGTAAATGTGGCATTTCTCAATCATACTGTGACCAAGCCAAAAGAAAGAGAGCAGTACAAATGTATAAAAAGACAACGTTATTTAAATGGTGAAAGGGAATCGTAATGGATGGAGACTACCGTTAAAGAGCCACACCATGATTAAAAAAAAATACAAAAAAAAAACCTCGTGGAGGAGGCTGTTTTGCTGGACCATCTGAATAGGAAGAGATAAGTGCTAGTGGAGAAAAAGGCAAGGTCAAAGCTCTGATGTCCAACGAGTCCACATCTGCCAATGTCTTCCTTTCACCTCCAGTCATTATCAAGGATTTCTTCCCTCTGTCCTCCAGCTCTCTTCCAAACATCAAGGCTACCCAAAGTATTAAGGGACCATCATCAGACAAACAAGATAAGGATGTTCTATTCCTGGAACAGTTGATCAAAGCCCTCTCAATTAACCCCATGTGCCAGTTCCAAGCGGGTACAAATAAAACACAGATGAGGTCACTTAGAAATGGGGGAAATAGAGAATCTAGTGTCCATCTGTGAGCCCAGGGACAGGGGGGTGGGAAAGGGGGGGGGGGGGTGCGGCATTTGTCCTTTTGCAAGCACTCTTTGTACAGTTGCTCAATGATAGGAGAGGTATTTGTGTCATCCTTAATCTGAGCAGAAGATCCTTCAAAGAATAAGTGACTGTGCACCTGCTTGTTAACTTTTTTTTTTTTTTTTCTTTTTGAAAAGTGCTGGGAAAAATTCCGTAGTCTCCAAATGGATCTTGTCAAAACCAGTGACAAATAAGAGAAGATAGTATTCCAGTTGGAAATGAGTTTGGCTTTAAAGTTTGGGTGTGGTGGAAAGTAGCTGGCACTCCCAAAGCTGGCTGCAGTCAACCATCTACATGATATACAGCCTGTTTTTTTTTTTTCCAATTTTCCACTGTAGGTTTGTGTCATCTGAACCCAGATTTTATGGGGTCCTGCTCACTTCCCCTTTCTACTCCCTGTCAAGGTGCTGGTTTTATGTATCATTTCCAAAATAGCATCTCCACAGCCATTAAACACACATTCCTGAGTCAGCCAATGAGTCAGGAGCTCATTAATCATCCATACAAGGCAACAAACAAGAAATACAAATTTATGAAAGAAAGGAAGTAAATAGCGACAATGTTCTTCTCCATAAGATGAGGTCCAGTTTTCATATTTTCAGCCTCAGAATGTTTGAAATCCTCTCTCTTCTTTCATATTGATTTTCTCATGCATTTAATATTGCAATGGATAGGTGGAGGGGAGATGTTGCAATGCTAACAGTGTCACATATCAGCTTACAGGCCTACCTATTAAAATCAAGATGACAAAAGAGAAGGATATTTAAGATCTCCTCTTTTCTTTGATAAATTCATATATTTTTTGAGAGACTGGTGCAGGGAAAAGGAATATTCCTCATCTTCTCTTAAGAGAGACATATAGAATTGTAATCATATATTGTATCAGTTGAAATTAAACAACTTTCCAAAGACCACACAGGTAGAGTCCATAAAAAAAACATGATTCACTGTTGGTATTCTTCCTGTCCTGCCTCACAGGGGGTAGCCTTGGCAACTTTGACCATGTCAGAGGCCTGTGCCAAAATCCTCTCAGCTATTTCCATTCATGTATACACACATACACACATACACAAACACACACACACACACACACACACACACACACACACACACACAAACACACACACACACACACACCTGCACTACCACACGGGCAACCCCACAAACACTTTAACAACCAATTTCTGAGGATGTCATTGTTTGTTTTATCCACATGTAACATCATGGAACAAAACGACAAGAGTAAACAACAACAACAACAACAACCCCTTTCTCAAATGATCCTGATAATGATGGGCTCTGTCTATTTTTAGGACTGCACCCTTCCCTCTGTTCTCATACCCCCTACCTCTCCTGAGGGGTGAGAGAGGTAAACAAAGCTGGCAGAGTTTAGTGAAGCATGTGCTCTAAAGAGAGGGGTCTTGGTCCAATAAACCTTCAAACATGACCACACACTCAAGGCTTGTCTTCAGGCTTTCCTACGGACTTCCAAATTATTGATTTATACATATCTTGATCCAAAGAGAAAGTCACTGGTTGTGGGTTTACACAGAGTGGTTGACCTCACATGGCGATCAGTGTGTCTGGAGTAATAAACCAACGACAAAACTAGAACTAAAACGTTGAGTGAGTGTTCCTGGTTAACATCTGAGAGAAATTAGTAGTCTTTGTCTTCAAGGAAGAAGAAGAAGAAAAAAAATATATATATGTTTTTTGTGGGATGGTGGAGGTGGTTGTGGTATTCAGTTAGTAAGAGACAGACGGACTCCGCCCTTTTTTAATCCATTCTAATTAAAGGTCCATGAATTATACACAGGGATTTGACAGACTGAAAAACAGTGAGTGTTCTGCTGTAATTTCAAATTACGTATTTCTGTTATTAATTATACATCTTAAGTGTACTTTGAAGAGGGTTGCAGACCCTTCCTTATTGGGAAGACATGATGTCTGGTGGAAAAAAAAGAGAGAGAGAGAGAGAGAGAGAGTGGGAGAGACACAGCGTATTTGCTTGGATAAAGACAGTCTTCCAGGAAAATCAGTGGGATCCGTCTTATTGTATCATTATTGTTCCTCTACTTTTTAAGCAAAACATCGGTCTCTGACGTCAGTGTATCATTGTCATTTCAAACATCGCCTTGGAAGCTACACACAAGTTGTGATTGAACTCTGAAGAGCTGCCCCGAAGCTGTACTTTGAGGGAGAAAACCACGGAACCACAGCTAATGCCTTGCAGTCCACTGGTTTCAACTACTGTCATCAGATTTTCACTCAGTGAAATACTTGAATAAGCTTGTCATTCCAAATTCACTAACAGTAGAAGCCTGGCTGCTGCTGACAGCTGAGATGAGATAAAAGAGAACTATCAAAAAACTCCATGTTCTGAGCTTAATTACCTCATTGAACATAATAATTGATACATAAACAACAAAATAGCCCTAAACCTTTAATTTATAGCATGACATTGAAGCCTGTTCAACTGTCAGCCAATAGCATTGTCTCTGTTATTACCTCAAAGAGCGTGGTGCTGGGGTCAATTAGTCGGGTTCTCTTTGGAGCTGTGACTGTTTATAAGAAGAGACAAAAACACAGAGACATGGCATGAGTGGAAAGTGCAAAAGAAAGAATTAAAACTGCCCAGTTTTTTTCTTTCTTTTTTTTCCCTTTTTTTTTTTCTTTTTTTTTGGTTCAGTAGTCAGAGGGCATGAGACAATGAGGAGTTGAAAGACTCATCTGCCTGTTTTTCTGCATTTTTACACTGGGTAAACAGTCTTCAGGAGCACTTGGGCTGGGCATCAGCCTTTTATCCCTCACCACAGGCAAAAGGAGACACATAAAAACATCTTTGTGCCAGAGTCGTAATAGTCTTTTTTTTAATTCCAGAGAGACCAAATGAGAAAAAAAAAAACCTAATTACAGAACAGAGGTGACCAAGCCCTTTCTTCAAATTACACTTACAGTAAGTTTGACGTTTGTATCTGTTTGCTTTCATTTTTGTTTTTCACTTTGTCTGCTCTCAAGAATGCCATTGACCCACTTGTGGTTTAAATTTAGTCAAAGAGTGTGTCTGATCCGTAGCCTTCCCTCCTTCCTCTGATCCTCATTGGAGATGACACATTGTCTGTTCCGAGAACATTCCTCAAAGACTGAAGTTCCTTAATGTATGTTCACTGAGCACCAGTAATCCATAAATTTGCCTATCTAAGCGTCAAGTATGAGAACTGACTATTTAAATGCGTGTAAGTGTGTGTTTGGTCATACTTACACAGATAGAATTCAAGCTGAGGGTTAGACAGATGGCTCTTCACAAATTCCCTCAAGTTTCCAACTGTAAATAAAGTACACAACCTGTGAGCTTTTGCAATATTTAAATAGCAATAATTTATGAACTTAATGAAAGATGATAATAAGGGGGGTGGGGGATAATTATCTGTTATTTACAGTCTGCCATACATTTCTTATGAACATGCTCTCTGCTGGGTCATGAGGTCTTTCTGTAATGTTGGTTTGGCTTTGCTGTCGTACAGGAAGGAGTATGGGGACTGACCGCTCATCTTGAATCCACCACGGGGAAACTTCGAAACTTTTTCTCAGCGTTACAGTTCAGCCCTACCTAGTTTCTCATGAGAGCAATATTCTAGATTTAAATAGACTCTAATGTACTTGTAATGTCTAGTAGTTTGTATGACTAAAATGCCAGTTTACAAATACTAGTCCGGTTAATTCATTTTACACAATTTAATTAGTTATCAGTATATGTATGTGATATCATGTTGCATATGAAAATGGAATGCAAAAATTTGCCTGAAATTTTGAACACGTGTAAATGGTTGAACGGTGGTACATGTAGTTCAGAACACAGTCCTTAGATGTGCCTGCGTGTAGGGCCCACTTGTGTGTCCAGTAAAGACAGCCCATTTCAGTAACAAGGACTAGGTGGCGGGATTGAGGAGCTGTAGCTGCATAGTGGAAGATTCTAATAAACCCAAACCACTGCAAGACAGACGCAAGAAGACAGACATCAAAGTCCAGTGGAATTACACAAGCTGTTTGATCTCCCTTCGTTTTTATTCTCTTTTTAACATCGCTCTGGAACGTTTACACTCTGGTCTTCATTATCCCCCCCTCCTGTCAGAGACACTTTCGATCTATCAGCCAAAAAGAGTACACATCCCCTGTCTGCAGTCTAAGAGAGATGATGAGATGATCAGTTTATTGCCAGTATTACCTTATGCAGCTGTAGATACATGTCTTTTGTGGGCTCCCGAGTATTTTCAGAAAGGATCGTTCACTCTTGTAATGGACATCTAGCTCCTGAAACCCAACGACCACTGTATGTGAAAGTCTCTAGCCAGCACTTTGACAAATGGGTACAATCAAGATAAACGCCCAAACACAGATACCCACTCCCTGTGTAAATAAAATAAATTCATAACCGTAAAAATGGGGCAGCTATTAAAAGACCGGACAGCCACGCATTAAGATTAAAGCTGAGATTTTGGCTGCCGTGCAAAGAGGAAAACGCTAAACGCCGGTGATAAATGAACGTTAGGTGTTGGTGAAGTTGCATTTATGGCTCGTTTGCCTTTAAAGACTGGGATTCTGGCAGCGTTGAGACGGCTCATTCGCAGTTCACTGAGACATGGCCAGTCTGGGTGGGATCTAAAGATCGTAACGGTTTTGGTGATTCATTTCAAGCATTTTCCTTGGCAGCTATTCATCTCCACGTTCCCATTTCAAACGTTTGGATCTTCAATTCAAGGGAACAAGCCACAGTCACCTAACTCTTGATCCTGCTGAAGCTTCCATCTGGTGGTAATGAGTGTGCTGTATGTCTTTAATGTGTGATTCCATGAGAGTTTATGTATGCTATGTGTGTATTTTGGAGTTTGTCTGTGTACATATGTGTGTTTGTGTGTGTGTGTGTGTGTGTGTGTGTGCGTGTGTGTGAAACCTCAGTGAGACAGGGACACTAGCGCCTGTGGCGTCTGGGACAGCTCGTGACTGTGTCTGTTTAACTCCACTAACAGAGCAGCCCGTCCTCAAATCCCATCACGCAACACACAGATGGCCCACAGAACAAGGAAGACCACGCAGAAACTAACAAAGACCACTGATCTTTTAGCACAGGCTCACAGATTCTCTCATGTGGATACACACATTCTCACACACACATACACACACACACACACACACACACACACATGCACACACATGCATGCATGCAGTCCATTATTGCTTCAGTTATCATAGTATTTGCTACATGCAATAAAAAATTCTCAAGAGAACCATGGGTGTAAATAAATAAATACATTGTAAATAAATAAATTTACTGAAAAGCTAAAGTATTGCATTAATATGTTAATAAATGTTAGTAAATTTACATTTACTTCAAAAAAAAAAAGAACAAACTTCTCTCCATGCGGTCCTGTGCTGAGGTATAAGTATGCTAAGTTATCTACAAACCTGGATTACACAAGAGCTGTAGCTGCCCCTGCTGTAGTTTTTTTTCCTCATTATATATCTACTGTTTCAACCAAGTTTGGGCATTCAACCAAGTTAAGGATGACTTCTCCAACCAACAAAATGTACATTTTTTTGGTGCTGAGATAAACTATTGATCCCAGGGTTAAAGCATGTATGACTGTCATGAACTATTTAGGTAGAAACTCATCGTAATTACAGCCACAAAATGACTGACCTGTCCCCTGCTTCACTTTGTCTTACCTCTACATTCTTTCTTCCTGTCAATAAGAAGAGACAGGGAAAGCTAACTTGCTAAATAAATAGGGAGGTAACAAATTAAATTAATGCTGCAATTATTTCTAAATATTTCATATTCATATTTCGCTCTCTTGGTTTAAATCTTATCTCTCTGAGAGAAAGCAGTGTGTCCACTATAATACTGTGACCTCTGAGTACCGTGAGCTTAACTATGGTGTTCCTCAAAGGTCGGTCCTTGGCCCTCTCCTGTTCTCTATTTACATGCTCCCTTTGGGTGACATTATTCGTAGTTACAACATTAACTTCCATTGTTATGTTGATGATACTCAGATTTTCTTACCTATCAAGCACAATGACCACTCTGAAATGGCTAACCTTGAGGCATGTCTTTGTGCTATTAATGGTTGGATGTCTTCAGATTTCCTGATGCCTAACACAGGCAAGACTGAAATGCTGCTTATTGGTCCCCCTACGCATAAGCATCTTTTTAGTGAACTTAACCGAAATTTTGACAACTGCATCATCTTCCAAAACTCTACAGCTAAAAACCTTGGTGTGATTTTTGCCTCTAGTCTCTTGCTAGTGACTCATATCAAAAACAATCAAAACAGCCTTTTATCACCTCTGTAATATCGCTAAAATTAGACCCTTTCTAAGTATGGCTGATGCAGAAACCATTGTTCACACATTCGTCATGTCTCGACTCGATTACTGCAATGTTCAGTACTCTGTTCTGTCTGCCTCTATTACCAAAAGTCTTCAGCTGGTCCAGAATGCTGCTGCCAGAATCCTGACCAGAACAAGGAAGTTTGGCCACATTACACCTGTCCTGGCTCCCAATTCATGCAAGGGCAGACTTTGAGGTCCTCTTATTAACATATAAAATTCTACATGGGCTTGCCCTGGCCTACATATCTGACTTAATTACACCCTATAATCTCCCTCGTACCCTGCGCTCTCTAGATTCTGGACCATTAGGGAGGCAAAGTCTCTTCATAACTTTAAAACTAAACTAAAGACTTATCTATTTTCTCTAACTTATGGATAATATAATTTGGATTTGACCTTGATATGGACATGTAAAGCCCTTTGAGACTATAAATAGTGATATTGGGCTCTAAATAAACTTATATTATTATTATTACTTGTATTATATTATATATAATATATTATATATATATATATTAGCTATTGTTTTCCCCCATATGTATCTATTTTTCTAAACACACAGCACACAGATGGAAAGGTAAGCAAAAGGCATTAGGGAGGCATTTGACGTAAGACACAGAGTTACACATGTATAGTTATATAGGGATATAATTAGTTATACAGTGAGATAGTTACACAGTGATACTGACCTGTCTCCAGAGGACGAAAGAATCCCTGAAGAACATGCCTGTCAGGGAACTGGATCCTTATCACCACCTGGAGAAGACCGGTATACTGAAGAACGATATTACAGAAGTACATGTTTTATCCTAACACCGGAGCTAAAATACTAATTAAACTAGTTACACACATTAAATGAATGAAGTATGAATGAAAGTGTTTTCTTAACTGCAAAACGTTATTGTCGTTGACTTGCAAACCCGACACTTCAGAGAGTAGTTCACGTTAGAGATTATGAAAGATGGAGACACTCGTGACTTCATACCTTTGGGTACCTCTGCATCCTCCTGACCATGTAAGTCTCCCGCAGGGCTGCAGTCAGCAGGGGAGTTTCCTCTAAGACTCTACTGAAGGCAAGAAGCACGACATGGCCTCAGCTTAGGACGGGACTCAATATCTGATCATTTTTGACCCTATTTCTAATTATCAGTCAGGATAGCAACCTCTACTGGTTTGGCACATATGTTTGCCAGTTAAACGGGTGGTAGGTTGTGTAAAAAATTATTTGATGCAGTTTAATTATTTTTATAATGTTTTTTTTTTTATCAGTTTCTACTTGAGACTCTATTTGTTTGAAGGGCTGATCAGACAAGAGATATGTTTTTGGAAAGGACAAGCTGTTCTATGAATTAGAGAACTTTTTTTTTTTTTTTTTTTTAAAGAGCGGTTTATTAAACCCTGCCAAACAGACAAGACGTCACTATTTTTTCAGTGCAAAAAATTTCAGAACTAAATTCAGAGTTCTTTGTTCGTTGTTGTTTTTGGAGGCTAAATGGTCCAGGTCCTTTGTTGTCTCCATGGTCTTTATCAACATTCTTATCGCAATTCCCCCAGAACTTTCTCTAATGTAAAGGTTGACTTGAGGCAAAGAGCTACACAGATCTGTAAATCTCATTATCCTTATTTCATACGTAACATTTCCTTTGCTTTGATGAAACACATACTGCTTGAAAATCAATGAAGAGTTAAAGGTTAAATCAAGTCTTCTTGAGTTGTTGCTGTCGTGGTACCGGTTGGAAAGCAGATTCAA
Organism: Chanos chanos; assembly: GCF_902362185.1. Classification (NCBI taxonomy): domain Eukaryota; kingdom Metazoa; phylum Chordata; class Actinopteri; order Gonorynchiformes; family Chanidae; genus Chanos; species Chanos chanos. The sequence continues at coordinate 14,507,030 of NC_044507.1, forward strand.
GCCAGTAAGCAGTGTGGCCCCTCACTTCAAAGGATCAAAGGAAAATACATAAATATAGAGCCATTAACCAACTTGTTTTCCTAAGTTAACATTTCAAAAAGACAGCTGAGGATCATGTTTTGAGGCTCCTCATAACAACATTCATGTTAATGTTGTTTTTCTAATATTAAAGAAGCAGTCTAAAGTAACTGATCAGAGGATCCTTAACACCCTCAAAAAAAAAGAAAAAAAAAGGGAAAGAAGGGGGTCCAGGGAGGACAAGAAAAAAAAGAGAACATACACAAACACGACAGGGTCAGAACATAAACCCCTCCAGTCAGTCTGATCTGTGCTGCCCACCCACAACCAGGAGACATTTCGTGCTTTGTACATTCAGTAGGACATGCTGCAAATGCAGGCTTCCAACATGCAAACATTCATGAGAGCACACTCCCACAGTTACAAACGCACTATGCTATTGACTTATTCTGATGACATGCAACCGTTTTTAAGTCAACTTTATTAGTGGCACTAAGGAGTTTATAAACTAAAAACTTGACACGGTGAACTTAAGATACAAGGGTGGCCCTCCGTGTAGACAGATTACCACTTCATTAAACAAAAGAGGACTTCAAACAATAACAGTCACTTGTACTGGAATTCCAGGGGAAAAAATACCCACATGAAACACTAATGAACTGTGTCTCTTAGAGTTATGACAACTCCAAACATTTACTGGAAGGAAATCAAAAATTTCTTGCGTCTCTCTCTCTCCCTCTCTCTCTCTCTTTTAGTATTTTCCTAATATTACATGTACAGGCAGTAAACATGTTTACAAGCTGAAACCTATAAATGCAATGAAAACATTTCTTTGTTACTATTTTTACACACATATGAATGGTAAATGCATCATTAAAAAGACACATGAATCAGAAAATGATCTTCTGAAGACAAAAGTGCTTCCTCTTTTCTTCTGAAAATACTGGATCACATTATAAAAGAACAGAAAGCTGTTAGAGAAACAGTTGGATGTGGATGACCGCAGCTTCGAGGTTGACCAGAATACACCATAAAAACAAAATGAACCAGCAGTTTTGGCATCAGCAAGGCATGCCAGTGAAAATTACTAGAGAATGAAGATGCAACAATACTCTACGTGGACATTTTCTCCTACTCATGAAGGAGTTTGAATAGAGGTTCTCCCTGTCATTGAAGGCTGAAAGTCGCCCAAGGCATAGTGTCTGTAGGCTTGGTATTCGCTATAGACTGCAGAAAATGATTGGTTGTACATTTAATTTTGTAAACTGTATTTCAGTAGCATCTGAAACCTGGCCTGGGCCCTGAAGTAGAAGGAAGACTAATATATGATGGGTTTCTGATTCTGGATGGCGTTGGTTAAGTTTGCTGTTGGTAGACATGCTTTTTCAAACTATGCTCATTTCTTCCCATTTAAAAGACATCATAGACTACACAGACTGCAGTGTATAGGCTGAAGGACTTTGTGTTGAGCTCTCTGTGGTTTCATATGGGTTACAGCTCATGTTGGTCTTTTCTCTCATCTCAAACTTTAGCACTGAGTGACCGAGATATGACAGTGTGGGTAAATTTTGCTCTGTTTTGTTTTGAATTTTAAACGATTCATAGAGATGTACTTTAATCATATTCTCGACGCTGACGTCGTTTAAACTGTCACTCTTGAGGAAAATAATCCCAACATGCTCTACAGTGTTAAATTGTTTTAACTTTGGTGCGCTATCGCCTGGTTTAGCTTTAATACAGAGCTTTCGTTCTCTCTGATCCAATCAGAGAAGAGAAACAGAGCAACAGCAGCATGTTGACACCTCCCTGGAGAAGAAACAGACCTTTACTCACTTCAAAGAACCAGAGGGATGCTTTTAAAAATCAAACTGGCAATAAAATGCAACAGAGATTCATCGGTTTTCCATGACATGAAAGGGCTTTTCAGAACTGTGTCACCTTGAGTTCAATATCTGGGAATTGTTAGCTTCTTCATCTCTATCCATCTTGAATGTTAACCTTATAGAGAAGCCTTAACTCAGGTATTATTTACACAAACGCTGACATTTAATGGCTTTCATAAAGCACTATGCCAATCTACCTCTGTGTTGGCACTCTGTCCTCCTACGTTAGCTCCCTCAAAATCAAGCTTGGCAGATTCTTTTTCTCTGGAGACAGCTAAGGGGTGGTCTTTCTTCTTTTAAGGAATAGAAAAGATATTTTCACACTACATTTGTGATTCCTTTAGAGTGAGCTTGACTTGGGCTCTCTAAATGCCAGCGTGTAGTCAGCAGTAAGAATTTATTTGGGTGTAATTTCTGGTCTGGAAAGGGATTTGCAATCATTTTCCGGTCAAGAGAATCATGGTGTAATATTGACAGCAGCGCCCTACGACGTGAAATGTCTTTACTGAAATACCTCTTTGCAGCAAACTGCTGTCCAAAGCCATCCCTGTTTCTGCCCTATTGAACGATATCACAAAGATGTAATAGAGCTTATTGATCAATATGAGACTGAGCTGACTTGACTGAGCCTATTAATCAATTACCGTTTGCTGTTCAGATGCTGTGGTCATCTGACATCATATGTATGAAGTTGTTACCTGTCTGCTTGGAGCTGTGCAAACCGCTTTCTCACATCATCAACTGTCAACTCAAAAAAGTCCTCCGTCAGGTCACCAGAGTGTGATCTCTGAGTTTCCCAGGAGTCCATGTGGTAGACCAGCGGCTCCCTTTCCACAGGCTGCACACAGACAAGAACAGGACATATAAAAGGAATACAAATAATGGTAATTATACTAATTATATGCAGAGGTATCAAGAAAAAAAAATTACAGAAAGAGAAGGAAGTCTACTGACACAAAACATAAGCATCAGATAAAGCTGGAGACAGCATATTTGTCTAATTCCACTGGCATGTGATTCATGAGGGCCTTACACACTGAGAGCTCCCCCCTGAGGTAACTCCGGGAGCCTACAGCGGCGGCTTCATTTTCACTGCAACTTGCAGGTGTCTGCTATTTTCAATTTGAATGTGGGGAATGAAAAAAGCTAGCATCATTTTTTTTTTTTTTTTTTTCAGATTTTTAGGGATTTTTTTTTCGAGCGTCAGAGGTAACACGTTAGGGCTTCTATTAAACTTTGATCTCGCCGCTAAGAATGATTTATCAGGTACTCAGGAAGCTAAGATTTATCAAGTGCACAAGAACATGCTTGTTCTGCTTTGACCACCATTCATCAAAAAAAAACATATTGTTTTGATTTTTATGCAACCACTGCTCCAAACTTTTGAAATGTAATGTTCTGATAAGTCCCTGGCTCGAGTAAGCCACGCTGCTCTATGTATTTTGAAAATGATACGTTAATTATATATTAAAAGAATTCCATAACACCCAAGATGACAGGATGAATAGAAGTTTGAAACAAAACTCAAACACTATTCCTTACAATGATATATCATGGGATTCCCAGGCATAAATTCTGGGTTTTGTGGGGAATCTGACAAATTGACACTTGATGTTGTGGTGTTACAGAGTAGTTGATCTACATCTGGTAGAACCAAACAGAAGTGAAGACTTGGTTTTGAGGTTAGGCAACAGGCATTTTCATTCACAATCTTGCCAACCTTGCCCTTATTAAATACATGAAAGCATCAAATTTTACCTCAAGAAACTCAGCCTCCCTCTGTACGTCCAGGTCTTCGTTGGATCTCGTCGGGTGCTGAAAGAAAAATTAGAGGTAAGAGGAACATAAGCATTCGGAAAATTACAAGCCTCTATGTTTACTATTTCTAGGCTTAAGAGTGAAATTCTTGTCAACAACTGAACATCTTCTGACTTTCAATTTTTCCTTTCCTCTCTTTAAAAGAAATAGTAGAATTTATTGAGGGTACAGAGGGAAAAGATTACCATAATTATAGCTTTTGGACAGTGAGGCAGTGCCACTGAGGACCTCTAATCTGTTCATCTTCATTTGTCTTTCCCTGAGGACTGTGGTTTATTTTGCTCTCATATAACAGGACATGACAACAGTAATTTCAGTAATGACCAAATATACCAATGGCATGCTCTCTGTGCTTTCATTTTATTCTCTGAAGATCTAAATCCATTTAGCCAAGACTAATGAATCATAATAACATCTTTATACTGGGCAAGCAATGGGAATACACTCCCTCTTCTTTCTTCCTCTCTCTCTCTCTCTCTCTCTCTCACACACACACACACACACACACACACACTCTGTCTCTCTCTCATATGTAAATCAATTGACATTTCAGAGGAAGACACCTGACAAAGCCAAACCACCAATGCCATCACTGTATGTGACTGATCTGTTCCTGTCTCTCCCAACCATTCACAGACGCATCTTCTACTGTTTCTAATAGAGAACAACAAACCGTTCCAGCATGAGGAATAGAGTAATACCAGAGGATTCAGACACTGAGTCTGTCTCTTTCACAAATTCTCTCTATTGGTCATGCTGAAAGACAAATAATTGCTCTTGGACAGGCTCGCAATCGCATATGAGGAGGCTTCTTGTAACTACTGGAGTGGAAACCACTAACTTTGTTGAGGTAAATGGAAAGAGGAGGTACTTAATGAATGCAAGGATTTTCTCTGTGAGGAGTATTTTGTATGCCTATACCTCATAGACATCTTCCTTAAAATTACAGCTGTCTCTAGACTTTAATAACACATAAACAAAGACAAGGAAAGAAAAAAAAATATAAAAAGAACTGCTCTTGTCTATGATCGGGGAATCATGAGTCACACTCTTGTCCTTGTGTTAATTTAATTGTGGCTTTGTGTGTGTGTGTGTGTGTGTGTGTGTGTGTGTGTGTGTGTGTGTGTGTGTGTGTGTGTGTGTGTGTGTGTGTGTGTGTGTGTGAGTGTGTGTATGTGTATGTAACCACCAGACTGACCCACCCTTCCTCAAGCAGATATCAAACGTTTTTTTATTTACAGTCACTTCTGCTCAGTTTTGTCTTGGAAGTAATCAGCTAACACCAGAGGTCAGAGTGTTATCAGTATCACATGGATACAACACACTGACACGCACAAGCCCAAGTGACAGCCTTCATTCTGTCCTTCAGCGGGTCACATTCAAAAGAATGCATGAGAAGCAAGTAGGGGTGTGTGTGTGTGTGTGTGTGTGTGTGTGTGTGTGTGTGTGTGCTTGAAGAAGTGGACATATTGAGGAATACAACTCTAGCTGGTTGAAGGGCTTGACTGAGTACCACTTAAGAGAAACTAGCTCTGAATAATTAGAGCTACCGACATCAAAGGGAAGACTCCAGTTTGGTCTGTTAAACCTCCGTAACACAGAGACGGAGCAACAAAAAAAAAAAAAAAAAAGCATCATCTTGTTCCGTCCTGTTGTTGTTCCTCTGGTTGGTGAAACTCAAAACCATGTCAAACATAATGGAAAATATTTGAGGTCCTCTTTTATTAACCAAGAGCAGCTTTGATGTTTGATGTCTTTATTTATTTTAAAAGAAGAAAGGGAAGGGGCAACATGGCATGCAAGTGATCTTCTTTTCGGAGACCAAAACTAAAAAAAAAAACAAAAAAAAAACCGAAACGACAAAAAGAGAAATAATATAAAACAAAACCAGAGCGCCTTCAATTCACATAATCAATTAAACATCATTATCAGATTTTTTTTTTTTTTTTTTTGTACAAAACTAAAGATCAAAGACTAGTAGGATATGATCAAAGTGACAGCATTTGTTTGAGTTCGAATCCTTGATGGCTACTGTAACTCCTCCCCCAGGCTAGGCTACTGATCTTGTGTAACTCGACAACCAATCAATACACACAAAAAAATCAAATCAAATCTGCGCGACAACGAGAAGAGACGACAAGAGGGAGTCGCGAAGTCCTTGAAGTGAATGTGGGCACGTCCGGCGCGTGAGTCTTTGTGTCTGTGTTTTAGCGTGCAGTCATACATTTCTAATGGCTTTACAGATGTCACATTAAAAAAAAAAAAAGAGAGAGACATACAGTGTATCATTAAACCCCTAGAATCATTTCGTTCAGCTAATCAATTTCCTACGATTTTGGGAAGAGTGGAGGACAGACAAATTGAACAATGAGTCAGAACTGAGAGGATTCTGGTGAGCCTCAAAAGACAGCTCTGTCCTGCATGTTATGGGCTGCCCAGAGGAATTTAAAGTCTTTCTCTCTGTCTTGTACACCATTCAAATTCCACATGGCTCCAATATGACTTGACTCAGCACAGTGAACAGAACTGTTACACATTCAGTTTTTGCACGAAAACAACAAAATTCATCCTGGATGGTCCCTTAGTTCAGAGTTAATATTTTGTTTGTTGGTTTACTGTGTTACTGAAATTCACAGAACAGAAAATAAGGTTCAGTTTCGACAGACTTGCTAAATTGAAATGGCTTGTTATTAGTGTAACATTAAAGGCTAAGGGGAGATACACAGAGAAAACAAGGTCACTCTTATTCCATGTGCAGGCATGACTGGAAAATAAATCCAAAAGTTCCGGTGTGTCTTGACCAAGCCTTTCGCTCAAACGTCCAAAAGAACATTCCAGCTATCAAAAGCGAGAACCACAGACCTTTTCAAGATTGTATGCTTTCGTAACGTGACACTGTAAATACTTAGCAACAGCATAGAAAAGGCCTTCTTCAGCATGTTAGCATGAAAGTGAAGGTTGGCACGGAATCCCTGTTTGAGAAAGGGTAGAGTAAGGGTGGACCATCCTGGAGGCCTGCATTTCATGTAGATCAAAAATGGCATATTTCTTGCCACTAAACCTCCTCTGTCTTACCTGACTGTCGGGGCTGACTTTGATTCTTTTGGGTCTGGATGGACCTGTAGCTCTGGAAGCAGATGAGGAGAAAGGCTTGGAGTTTAGCTCTTGGTTGTTACTTTGTCCTGTGGTGTCTCCCAGTCTGTGGCCTGTTCCTGAAAAGGGAACAAAGCTACTGGTTCCAGGTGTCAAGGTTTCTTGGGCCTTTGGTGATCCAGAAGTTTCCTCCAGGCTCTTATGAGCACTCTGGCCCCTTTTTGTCCTCTTTTTTGGTGCCATAAGTTCTCATGAACTGTGGCTAACGTCCACCTTTCTTTTCTGTGGCACTTTACTGAAAGGGGGGGGGGGGATGAGGGGGGCAAGTTCTGGCTTGTATATCATAGTGTAGTCTCTTATCAGTTAGCACACACCCTAAGTTTACTACACTGGCACACTGTGGTGGCTGAACTGTCAGGCAAATTTGTAGATTCCAGCACCTCCCCTTTTCTGCTAAAGCAATTAGAAAACAACAACATCGGTTTCTCAGGCTAACAACTGTTCATTTTGGATTGATGCCACCCTGTGGAATCGATTTTTGCTTCCTGCTTGCTTTCTCCACAGAGTGTCACTTCTGAGAGTGATAAATATAAAGATGAATCATTAAAGAAACAAATCATCTTTACAAATCATCTTACCGATACAACGCTTATATAACAACACTGAGTCATTAAATGATGTAATTACATTTTAATACATGTATAACTACCAGCTGATTGTCAGGAATGCTAAAATAACTTAAGACATGTGGAATAAATATTTTACAATGTTGGGTGTAGTTCAGTCCGGCTTCAGTCATTGAAAGTTAACTTTTCATCATGTTGCTGGAAATGCACCGTAACCATTCGCTCCACATCAATGTCAATCTCATCACATTACTCTAATGTTTATCTTTTCACCTCTCTTCTACTCCGTGTGCTTCTTTTCATCTCTGCTCTCAGTCCATTTGGAGTTTACTTTCACCGATGATGTCAACGTCATTGTTGTCTAAACAGTGTATAAGCAGTGGTCTCAAAAACATCAATCTTTGACTTCTTCAGTAATTACCCTCTCTCCGAATGCCTTTCCTGTGAAATCATGATTCACTGAACGATTAAACTCTTACAGCTAATACACAAGACATAACACTAACGTTTGTTTAGAGTAATGGAATTTTACAGTTCCTAAAGATTGCATGAGAATGAAATGATGTAAAGGCTTCCCGCAGTACATCCAGCACTTTGTTCATTTTGAACTACAATGTGTTTATTCTGGACAAATTTAAAAGACAATCACATGCTAAAATTCCGCTGACATTATACAAGATCTCTGGAGAAGATGCTGCTGTGGTCTCCATGCTAGATTTACATAAAGACTGAGGCGTTATCCGAGGAGAGAAAAATGTGGGGAAGGTGATGCTCAAGTCCCTCAGATGCACATGCCCCACCCCCCAAACCTCCAACTACAAAAAAAAAGGGAGGGGGGGGGGGGAGCAGTAACAATATCACAATATTCACTTTGTGTCTATCCCAATGCAAACATTACTTTGAGTGTAAGTTTGACCTACCTTTTTGTCATATAAAAACAAAAGGAAGAGTGTACGCTGACAGCTGCAGTTCGAGCATCCTGAGGAGAACAGAAGGAGAGCTTTGAAGAACTTGACCTTCAGGAACAATAAAACGGCATCATCAAACGCTCCCGCGAGACAGGCCACTGACCTAGAGATCCAAGTGTCTGCTTGAGATGATTCATATTAAACTGTGGGGAGCACTCTCTTTCTCTCTCTCTTTTTCTCTCTCTGTCTGTCTGTCTCTCTCTCTCTGTCTGTCTATCTGTGTGTGTGTGTGTGTGTGTGTGTGTGTGTGTGTGCGCGTGTGCGTGTGTGTGTGTGTGTGTGTGTGTAATGCAATAACACATGACAATATGAGGCTTCTTTACAAATTTATCAGTAATATAGGTGGGGATTATGACAGTAACAGCATAATCAGTGGGCATTTTGAATTTTCCCACAGCTACTAAACTAAACCAGGACATGATTTGAAAGATGGATCTTTTTGATAATGAAGAACTATATTGCATGGGTGAATACTAGTGTCATGTTTCTAAACCTTCATGACACAGACTTAATATCATGGAACATTTTTGGTGAAGCACTCTAAAAAAACCACCCTTAGATGACATCTATTTCCTATATTTCAGCAACATAGAAAATTTGAATTTAAAGTCTCCTGTACTAATACATAAATGATGATTAACAACATTCTGAATCACCAGCACAAGCACACAATTATTCCCATACATCTTGTATACTAAAAATAACCATTTTATACAAGTAATATTTACACAATTAACTAGAGCTGAATAATTTCATTTAAAAATAATTATTATTGTAATCTCCCTGTATGAAGAATACTCTGATGAAGCATATTTACAGTAAAACAGTCATTAAGCTTAGTCTTAGCCTCTTATAAATTCATTTCTTCACCCCTAAGATTGAAACTGAGAGAAGGAAAGATGTTCTGGAATACTACTAATAGTGGTTTGATTAGACACTGGTTGGAACATCAGTTTGTAAAATGGAACGGGGTCTCTTTGACCCCATGAGCAAGAATCTTGCTCCCTGTCTTTAACGGCTTAACAAAAAATGTACTCATATACATTATAGCACTCAAAGAAATGTACCATTTGGCATGCATTCACACAGCAGTCATTTATATTTTGGCAGCAATAAAATGATTTAATTACTCAAATCAAAGTAAAAAAAAAAAAAAAAAGCTGCAATATTTACATAGGTATAATCAACACACCCATCTATGACTCAAGTTTTCTGTGCACAGTGTAATGAGTGCATATGCTCATATTTCTTGATGTCTTATTTTGCAGAACATCCAGCACTTTGTTCATTTTGAACTAAAAATGTGTTTATTCTGGGTAGATTTAAAAGACAAAAACTGTCAGATGGTTATGGCTCTGATTCTGAGATGATTAACTAAACAGAGTGTGGTGAGATATTGCGTAAGCGGTTGGTTTACCAGGTGGGTCTGCTCTCTCATCAGGAAAAAGGTTCCAGAAGTCCCTTGCTTTAGTCCACATGTTAATCTTTACAGACCACTCAAGGAAGCGGTGTTGACAGCCTTGGATTTGAGGTCAGAGGAGGGCCAAAGGTCAAGCACTTCCTGCTGACATGAAAGCACGTCCAAGCACACCTTGCTCTTCGTCTCTGTCGTCTAGCCCTCACCAGACCATCTGTACCTTCACAACCTGAGGCTCATTGAGTGCAAACAAAAGCCATGTGTTAATTACCTTTGAAGGAGGGATGACTTAAGGACCGTGGCAGACTCTCATCTGGTTTCAGAGCTAGGACTGAAGAAAGGCTATGCTTTCATGGTCGGTTGCAATACTGTTCTCCTTTACCTGCTTACTGCGGGGTCCGCACTGAAGGGAAACAACCCATCAGCCTCTGATTTCTATGCCAACTCCGAAACACAGCAACATACTTGAAGATTTTTCAAATCATTGTTTACGTGAGGAAGAACATTAGATTAAACTGAATATTTTCCCTCCTACATTTCAAGTAAACTAATGGATGAAGCTCTGTAAATGAAACATAACGATTTGCTTTGCTTAGGTATATGGGTGGAATTAAGCTGTCTTTTACTGAAGATTTACATTTGCAATCTACATAGCAGGTACCCGACTATACTTCTGGAATTCTGCTGCTCCAGTTCTAGAGCCCACAATGAATACAGAAATTTAAACATAGTTAGGTCACTTGCCAACTTCTTTTTATCCATTATACTAAGCAAAGGAATCCTATCTCTCGCCTTTTACCCAAAACAAAGGCACTATATCATTAAACAGATATCTTTTAGATCGTTAAATACCTTAAGTTTAAGTCAGTTCTTCAGATACACCCAAGCTATAAACATCTATAAATTCATAACTCTGTAGAATATATCTTATGATTTAAGGAGGAGCCTTGGCTCTCTCCCATTTCCAGGACAGACAGAAGACCACTGCCTTTTGCAGAGGGGAACACCTTGCTTGATCTGGCAAGGAGGTCTTTAAATATTCTCTATAACCAGCAATCTCCAAGGAAAGCAAACAACTCTGATCTTTCAGTGTAATTCCACTTCTAAGTTCGCTCTACACCACAACAACATTTCAAAAATATGAACTTCAATTTTGCCACCCCCCCCCCATGTATGGAAATAGTCATCTAGACAGTATATCAGCTATTTCTGTCATACATGCAAAGTTCCTCTGAAGTGGTCTTGTAATGACAACCCTCATACAATGGTTTAACATTTAAAGAAGTGATGCCCACATGACAAAACCAAACCTGTCCGCAAGTATGACCTTGTTTGCAAAAAGATGAGAATTCTCTCAACCAAAGAGAAGTGGCAAATGTGGAGGAAAATCCCTTTTATTCTAGGGAAAAGTGAAGAAGTGAAATGCTTTATTCCAGGATTCTAAGAGCAGATTCCCAGGCCTGGAAGCAGCAGTGGAAAGTAATCAAGTGGCTCTATGATGTCATCCTGATGAAAAGCAGTGTGTCAGAGAGTTGGCTGAACTGGTTATGCTTTGGCATGAGCTGTACCACATCACACTGAAATATGACATCAAAGCAGGTGCCAAGCTAGGAAAGGAGGCTGACAAAATCCACTGGTCATCTTGATTACAACATCTCAGGGAGAACATAATTCAAAGACTAAAACCGAAAACCCAAGATAATGTATCATCTGTCAGGAGAGTAGAGTAATGTGTCTGGGTCTGATTTCACAAATAAACCATCAAAAATTATGTATCATTTTTCCTGCATCATAGGTTTTTTTTTTTGTTGAAACAGAAGGAAAAAATCAAAATTGAGGTTAATTACAGAAGTCATTAAGCTGCAAAATTATGATGTCAGAATGCAAGAGTATATGTAAAATATAAAGTACAGCTTTGGCTCTCCCTCCAGGTTAAATAAAATGAATGAGATAAAATGAGAAAAATCGCAAATGCCCATAATCGTGACCTGTGACTAAGGTATTTCCTTTCACAAATCAGCAACACTGGATGGTGTTAAACTTTTCCACAACAAGAGAGCATGATTATCCAGGCGTCTCCGTGGAGATGAGGCTCAGACAGAACAGAGGGCAAATAATAACAGTATGTCGTGGTTGATAATTGGTCTCCGCTCCTTCCCCTGTCCCTACCTATGCGAGGGCAAGGGGGTTGATTCAGTCTGTGGGCGTGAGTAGAAACTTCTAGAGGAGGGCCCCCAGACTTATGCCCTGGTGCCTCTGAAGCAGCTGCCTCCCTTAGACAGGCACACACATGCACACACACACACACACACACATGCACACACACACACACACACACACACGCAAAGACACACACACACACACACACAGGCACATTTTATTAGGTATTTGTAAGAGCGATGAGGAAGTCCCTGTTCCCTGCGTGCTTGGTTCCCTTGGAAACACAGGACCTCTCCTGTACACAGCACTTGTCTTATTCTAATCAACCTTCTCAGTCAAAGGTCTTAACCACTACATGATCACCCATACAGACGCACAAACAAACACATATCCAGAGTCGTTTTCAAATATGTATTCAAGTATGTAATGAATGAAATAAAATACAGATATCTATTTAACGGTAACATGCATGATTTTGAGAATCAGCCGTGGCAATATTTAAACATGGGCTGATGCCATCCCGTAGACATATCTATTAACTCACATTTGCACCAAATATAGAACCTGTCAACCCTATTCTTTCATGACCTTTCTGTGTCACATAACCCCAAACGAAACTACCATGTCTTGAAATAGTTAGGATACTTTTTTTTTTCAATCAAACAGGGCATCATCTGCAACCAATAGAGGGTCTCTTCTTACAAAAGGAGAGCCTGTTCGACAGATGTCTCCTACCTCTTCTCTTGATTGTTAGTCCACAGCTAGATGGCACCTCTTGACTCATATCAGGGTCAGGGCTGTTTTCTAATCTTTAGAAAGAAAACAGATGATATGTTAAATGGACTAAAAAAGGAGCCTAAATTAATTAATTGTTTGCATGAATACAGATTGTTTTCAGTATTTACATCGTTACTGGTTTCAACATTGTAAAAGTCTGATGAGGAATTTTCTGTGTAATGATGTAACAAACCAGAAAATCAAAGATGCTCTCAAAATATCTCCAAGCAGGAATGGAACGGTCATAGTACATATAAATGCATCACTCAGAATCTGTGTAAAAAGAAACTACCATCAATAGAATTTTGAGTTTAAAAATGCACAGTACTGAGATTTGATCTATTTTAAAAGTAACAGATCTGTCTGCATAATATTAGGAAATTATCAGTACTATTACCACTCATTCACAACACTTGAACCTTGCTAATCAGAGTTATGTTTCTCTTTTGGTTATGGGTTTTTCTCGGATTTCCTCACTTCATGCTTTGTAGCTTAAAGGCACAAGCCCAGTGAGGTTATGAGAGAGGGGAATGACCCTCACAAGAAATGACAATGAGGCTTAATGATTTACTCTCACAGCTGAACCCATACCCTCATGATCCGTAAGGTGGTTCCTTAAGGTCAGGTCCTTACAAGATCCAAAAAACAAAAAAAAAAAAAGTGGGTGCCACTTTAAAGAAAACGTAAAGAAATTCACCCTGCGAATTACAAAGGTTTTATAGATGGCGATCTTTGCTTTGTTCTCGGAATGAGGACTTACACCTGTTTCTGATGATGGGAGCTACAGCCTGTCCCTTTCAAGACTCTGATCCTTCCTGATCTCTTTGATGTAACCTGACCTAACAGTTCCAGCTAGCAGGATTTGATGATCACGGATGGGTCCTGAACAGCAGCATGTGTGAATCAGGACAAGCGAGGATGTGGGGAGAGAGGAGATGAGGAGGTGTGTGACAAGAGCTGGTGAAGGAGAGCAGACAGAACTCTCTCTCTCTCTCTCTCTCTCTCGATTCCTCTTTCTCACACTATCTCTCTTTCTCATATCTGCGATATGTTTGAACACACTAGGCATAAGAGTCACATGATCAGCATTGCCAGCCCAGAGTTAAGCAGTAAAACCTGTGGCTCCGTGAGGGCACATGTAACTGATCACAGATGAAAGACAGGCTTTGACTTTCATGGGTGGGGGGGGGGTATTGGAGTTTTTGGTAGGGGGGCAATAGGGGCACTTTTGAAACCATTGCCACTGGAACAGCCGGGTCATTTTCGAATGACCTAATTCTGGGATTAAACCACAAATACACAGTTTGTCGGTGGATATTTTTGCAGTCGCTGCATGGACAGAAAGAGAACGAGAGAGTGAGAAGGTGAGACTGAAAAAGCTTAAAACCTTGAGTTCAAACAAGGTACATATGAAAAAACACACTATAGTAAGTCATTGAACAATATACTTTGAAACTCTTGAGGGAACCAAATATAGGATTACCCACATTGACATTTTACTATGTGTCATACAACAAGGGCCCCCAGCAATGCATACCAGAGGCAAGGGTCCATCTGTGAGAGATTTAAGGGTTACATTTTCAGGGATGACGTGTAATAAAAACGTGAGGTGTGGGTCAATGTGACTAGACTCCACCAGGGACACGCCTTTTTTTCTCCTGAGCTTACCACATGTTCTAATCTCTACAAACATCTGTTTGAAGTTCCCCAATAAATCCCATCATTCCTGCTGGTGGGATTTCACACCGCAGGTGACCTTGCAGGCGAAGAAGATCCAAACACTTCAACAGATCGATATAAACCAACCATCATCGTCAACGAAAACGGCTACGTGCATTATGTTCTAGTTCTTCCCTGTGATGATAAACTTTGCAGTTGCTCATACATCTGAACTATTTGGGTGTTTTGACTCATAGTTCCTTCCTCACCTTCAGGTAATAGATGATTCACACAACGAAGTACTCAAATGCAAATATTTAAATATTTTCTTTTTTAAACATCAACCACAACATGAGGGGATGAGTAAGCTATGAACCATTTGAGCAGTGGAAACCCCTTGATATGCTGGTAAACCACAGGCTGATTCCACAGATGCTTTATGCCTTCTCTTTTCAGAGAGGAAACAGAATTTTGATTTATAAGAACTTTAGGCTGAATCTAGTTTGTATTTTTTTATTCATACAATAGTTATTGATATTGTTCCAACCCACAGTTCCTGCCCTGTTCCTGTTCTCTCTCTTTCTCTCTCTCTCTCTCTCACAATCACACACACACACACACACACACAGTTTATCAAAATTCAAAAACAAGATCATCTCTCCATATTATTTGGCTTTACCAAGCCTCCAGAAAACGTTGAACTTCACTTGGGCTCAGGATACCCACTGTCTGAAAACTGATGTGTAGGCTGAGAAGCTGAGTGATGCAGTGTGAGGATGTATCTATATCTGAATAGAGAATGTTCCATTCTACACGTATTTAGCATTTGAACAAAAGGACTCTAGTAGTAAGGCACTCATTGTATCGCCGCCAAAGGGGGGTGGGGGAGGGGGCTCCCCAGTTACCACGTTCTTGCATAAATAAAGGATAGACTAGTGGCGTGAAGAAACAAAGTTAAGTGTCCCATTAACGCCAACCATTCATGTTTCTTTCATCTCGCCGCTACGGGGCCGATGAATCCCAAAGGACATCCCAGAAAGTCTGTAAAGCGCTAATGTATTTATGAGTTTATTGCACGAAACGGTTAATTAATACATCATATTTAGTCCTACTTTCACGCATAGCGGGAATGACCCATTTACCATTGTAATTAACGCTGCTTTTGACGAGACTGCACTTTGTGAATTTGCTACGGTAATTTATGTCCTTTGGTTTTATTTTGTTCTGTTTTTACATTCACAAATTTACTCTGGCAACAGTTGTCGCGGGAAGCATTTTTGACATTTATGATAACTTAATCATCCTACTTTTGTATGGGCTATAGCCTCGTTGTGGTTACAAATCTCATATTAACTCCAAAACATTCACTATCGCGGCTTTTAGTGACAATACAGAGAAAGAATAGGCTCCTTACACAGATCATGGAACATTTAGGCAAGGAATACAAGTCTTTGTCCCCAAATTTCCATTTTAATGCTAATATTACCTACTAAAACAGTGTATCAGACATAGGCTACAACTCACAACCATACAATGAACCCAGAAACACTGTCCTCCGATTTAAGACGACAGTACAACTGATGATTTCTACCAACGCTTAACAGCAAGGATCATTAGTAATTTTATTCTAGTGGCGGTTTCACCCACTTGGACAGCAGGTTGGACCGAAGCGCGCAACCGGGAAAATTTTAAGGAACCACAAAGGAACATTCCATTAAGGTGCGGGTTTCCCTTCAGGATACAAAACTTTCTTCAAAATATACAGTAGAGCGGGAAAGTTTGGAAGGGGCGGCAGAGGGAGGGGAGTGAAGGAGTGATGGTTGCTTTGATCTTTGGGGGCCCCTTGTAGGCTAGATAAAAAGTGTCAGCGTCCCCACATACTGACTAAAATCACAACCTGCGCTACACTGCACAACAAGACGACAGAAGCTTAAGTTCGCTGAGAATAAAGGTTCAAACGGTAAGCGGTAACGGTACATTATTGACGAGACTTAGGATGTTCTAAGAATTGCATACGTAACACCAGAAGAATGACATTTTACAGACAAATACTCCATTTAATGTTGTCGTTGTGCGTTAGATGTTTCACTTAAAATACGTCTATTGTGCAGCATTATTCAACAACTTCATTACATCAAATAGCAAATTCGCCTTATTTTCATCGGTACTCATTGTAATTATGATCATTGCTGTTGTTGTTTATGGTTTGTTGTAACTGCTGCTGTTGTTATTTACAAACACAGCATTACTACTTATGAAATGACTTAATATTACACTGACTACACGTCATTCGCTGAACAAATGTATGCGCGGCTTGTGTCACATTCATTCCTGTTACAAGGTATTCATGATTGTTATTTCATGATATTAATCATTTTCCCCATTTTGTTGGTGTTATCTCGTCTGTTTCAGAAATACTGCTGAAACGAGTTAAGGACAGGTGTTAAGAGTAGGCCGGTAGCCTATTTTGACAGGTGGAAGAGAGAAAATAAGCTCATACTTCAGCACAAAGCAAAATTACCCACAGAAAACATAAACAAATAAATAAATAAATAAGCATAATGAACAAATTATCACTGTGACGATTAGGCTACGGTTATTACCATAGTTATTATCAGTTTATTATCACAACATTTTGCTGCACAATACCCTGTGTTAAGTTTGGAGGAACATACTTTCAGCTGGTTTTGACTTTGTGCAACAACAACGTTTGTGCTCACTGAGAAACGCTCTGTTGATATTCGTGTCGGCATTGATGTATTTGTTGTATAGTGTTTTTTTTCCCCCAGTGAGCTGAGCGAATGTGTCAGAAGATTCTTATTCTCACTCTATAAATTCATGTGGACTAGGAAGCATTTCAAAGCCAGTAAAAACTCCCACATGAAATGTAACATTGTGGATCAAAGGGCGCAAAGCAAGGGCATTTTTTCAATAAATTAAAAGGATGGAGGTCTGTCTCGCTTGATCACGCCCAATGTCCTGCCCACTGCAACGATTGGTACGTGGGGAGGCAAAAGGGGAGAAACTGAATAAATAACAGACGTTTTGCTATATACAGGTAGCCAACTAGAATAGCCACGACAATGCAATAACAACTTCACCGACACATGCCTTAAAGTCAAGCTCCAGTTTAACCATTGGAAACATTATTAAGAGAAGCCGTTGCAACTCTGTCTTTGATTTTATGAGAGCA
The DNA here is from genome assembly GCF_902362185.1 of Chanos chanos. Classification (NCBI taxonomy): domain Eukaryota; kingdom Metazoa; phylum Chordata; class Actinopteri; order Gonorynchiformes; family Chanidae; genus Chanos; species Chanos chanos. The sequence goes on from NC_044507.1 coordinate 14,524,642, forward strand.
CTGAAAGAGGTTTAACTGAAAGAGTGAAAATCGTCTCTTCGGTGAACACTGAAATTGGTTTCCCAGAGGGGAATTTTTCTGATTTTAACATTTCACCTGTTCAGCACGCAACGGTGAGGCGACGGTTGTTTAATCTCTTTCGGTTCTGTAACACTAAATGTGCCTTTCATTCCTCAAATAGATATTCTGGACGAAAAAAGTATACGTTAAAAACTTGTGAACATCAAGGTGAAGGCATGAACTTCAGACGACACCACAAAAAGATAACGATGAGTGTGATACATTCCGCGCTGTTACTGGTGCTGCTGCAAACCGGAGTTCTTGGCGCAAGAAGATTCCGAGGTGGGCGCAATCCGCAGCCAAGACGAGCACTCCCCTCCACGCCGTACCGGGACAGAGGTGACACTACCGAAAGTTTTTCTTTGGACTTCACAGCAGTTGAAGAGAATATGGACAACTTCATGACTCAGGTGAAGAACCTAGCTCAGTCGCTCTACCCATGTTCAGCCCAGAAGCTTGACTATGACATGAAGCTGCATATTCTGGAGAATACCTCTGTCACGTGCAACGACGGAACGCCAGCTGGGTGAGTTTTCTCATGTGAGCAGGGGTGAACCTGACAGAGTTGAGATCTTCCCTTGTGGTTTTAAAAAATATATTATCATTATTATGTAATCTGCGCTGCCTGCCAAATTCGTGCAGTCTGTAGTCCCAAAATTGTTCATTTTCAGTAGTTTTATAGCTTTAGTGAATTCCAATCAAGATTTCAATCCTTGCGTTTCCTCGCTTAAAATTGGTTTCTTAAGACTTTATGGTAGCCTAATCAATCGCAACAGTCCCACTTAGCTGTATATTAAAAATGATTTTTTTAGGACAATGACTTTGGGTATCGTACCGCACCTACAGACTGTATCATCCAACAGTTGTTTCCTCAGTTTATGATCCACCCGACAACAGTTTTGGAGGTCTTTCATAAATCGAACTAAGCGTATTTCAGAGGTTAACTTGACTTGAGTGTTCAAACAAATTACCGAAACCTAAAATGATCACTCAAATGAAGGCATTACATACAATTTCAGTCGGAAAACGTGGGCGGGGCAGGATCTACAAGGAGTCCTTCATGTGACTTAGGTTTTTCTTCTCTAAAATTATAGCTTTATTATAATGACGATATATGTGTTCGATACTTAGGATAACTTGTTGTCTAAAACCAATGAACTTTAATAAAAGAATCCAAGCTGCTTTCTGTTCAAAAGGAAATTCCACTTTGAAAGCTGGAAAAACGGAACAGGTGACTTTTTGATATTTGTTGCAAGGATTTAGCGCTCGATACATTCAGAAAGGGCCCCAACTTTTCCCCTGTAGACTGTAATAGCAGCGAATGTCTGTCTTTGTGTCAGCTACAGGCTATTCAAAACTGCATGCTCATTTTTCATAATTAAAGTTTTTTTTTGATAGACTGAAGACACTTAAAATTACACATCTGAACTCACTTCTTTAGTTAAGAAACTACTAGAAGGTGAGGTTGGCAAAACAGTTTTGTGACTGCATGATGCTGTGGCTTTACTGATGTGCACTTTACAAAATAAGACATTTTGTTACGTCATCTTTTCAGGCCAAAAACGATGGTGGCTTATACAGTCTTGCTGAGGCCAAGTAGTTGTGAAAATCTCTCTTAAAGTTTAAAAGCATGAAAAAGTATTACATTAAACCCAAAAGTGCCATGCAGAGGTCAGATTTTTTTTTTTTGATCCGACTTATCTGTCAGCTGACGAGGAAAGTGACAGGATGACACGGGTTCAGAAAAAGTTGTCAGATGGCTGTTCACGTCACCTTTAAGTCTAATAGTAGAATCAGCTGCTTTATAGCTTGTCGTAGAGTCACGTGTCGAGAGCTGTTGTGCTTTGTGCGACACCGTGGACGTGGCTTTACTTCCTTACATGTCTTAACTTCTTTAAATAAATCATTATTAGACAAAGCTTTTGCCAAATGATGACGCTTAAAGAGTTTATTGTTGGGTTACACCATCTCATGTTTGTCACATCACAGGTAAACAGATCAACGTATAAAATCCCTCTCACATTTTTAATGCCATTTTTTTTTTTTTTCAGTGTCACAACATAATTCAACTTCAAACGAAGCGATGATATTTATTGTGCTTTTATATAAATAGACATATAACATTGTTGTTATATGACGTTGCTTATCTGCTCATAAATAAACAGTGTATGACAAGAGATTAAAGACCTTTATTCATAGCTGTTATACAAACCACTGTCTCCCAAAAATGGTATTTTAGATGAAAATGGAAATCCAAATTAGAACTCATTTTATTTTTTTTTCCAGTTTAGGAAACAGCTTGTTTTGTGGTTGGATGAGTATAGTTCTGTTTCCAGCACATAGTTATGAAACATTCTGATCAGAAGCAGTCCTCGGGAGTCAGGCGTTTGAAATGACATCATGAAGATAGAAAAGATTTGGCTAGCCATGGGCCAAAAATGTATATACAGTGAATGCATTGTAGAATGCATATCTGAATAACTGGTGTCATTGTTATGACAGTGTATAGCATCCACTCTACAACCCGTTCAGACATGTGTCTGTGGACTGTGGACTGCACTGTGTCCTCCATGACTCCCAGCAGGAGCATCAGTCCTGGCAGTTAGTGCAGAGTAGAGCCAGTGAGTCTCCCAGCATGCACCATTCAGCCTCCTGCTTGTTTCACCCCTTTGAAGCAGCGATATTTTTGGCAGGCGCCCGAGTTCTCACTCAGACCTGCGGTTGCTACGCTGCAAGCAAGGGCTCCTGTGTGTCGAGCTCTGTGTTCTCTCTCTCTCTCTCTCTCTCTCTCTCTCTCTCTCTCTCTCACACTCTCGTTCTCGCTGCCTAGCTGTTTCTCTGTCTTTCCTCTTTTATACATGCACACACAGACATACACACAGACACAGACAGACACACACACAACACACACGATTTAAGTGCTTATACATTCTTATTGGACCAAGGGAAATGTTCTATAATGTCACAGAAGTCTGTTGAATGTTAATCCCTGACTTGGACCATTAGTAAAAATGCTGACTGCTGTTTTTCTAATTGTGACAAACCTGAGGTGATAGAGAGTTGATGTTTGTCATGTATCATGGGCTGATGGGCTCCTTGTAGAGACAGATCTTGAAAGATCCCAACAAAGAATTTGAATGACAGTGATCAGGTAGTTTCTTGTTATAAGAATGAAAAAAAAAATACTGGTCAGCTGTTGTTTTCAAATTCAGTTTCTGAGCAGAGTGGAACAACATAAAATTTAAATCCATCTCATTCCCTCAGTTGAAACAGGAGTAATATCAGGTCAAGCAGATTCAGTCTGATTTCTCAGACTGGTGCACATGCAAGCACTTTATTCAAATATGGTTATGTGTTCTTCAGAATACTGAGAATGTGTAGTGTGTATTGGAAATAGGTCCATTGCAATTCTCTCTCAGTAAACACTTTAACGATCATGTTGCCCTCTTGTGGACAGAAGATTTTTCATTCAGGCTGGTACAATAGGGACACAGGTGTTTTGTTTTTCATTAAAATCTCAGAATGAGCAAAGCTTCCTATGAATTGTGGTCTGTGGTTGCCTTCAGAGTTCATTATGTCTGTATGAACTTAGCAACATGTCACTGGAGAAAGAAGTGTGTGTGTGTGTGTGTGTGTGTGTGTGTGTGCGCGCGTGCACGTTTGCATGTGCCACTCTGTCCTTTTTCTGTATTGCATGCGTGGACCTCCATATTCATCCATGCCTGTATCATATTTCATGTTTTATCAGCGTTTTCATATTCCCTGATTGAGAACTGAGGGGACTGTAGTCTGATTCTGGGTCAGATGAAAGTCTCTGGACGATTCTGCATTTAGAAAATGATGATCTCACAGCAACAGGGTGATAGTCACAAGAAAACAAACTCAAGATCACTGATAATTATCAGTGTAATCCCAAGAAAAGCCAAGCTAGAGATGATTTCTCTTTGTGCAAACACAGCCTGTCACTATATTGTCAGCATTAAGACCACCCATTTAAATGCTGTATGACTCAAATGCACTACTATTGCTTTCAGTCATGCTGTTTCATGTGTTTGATTTATCTGTGCAGAAAGATAGCTGTTTGAGATCAGCGCTCAGTGTGTGGACTTGCTTTGTGTACTGTATTTGACTGATGTAATGAGGTCATCTGAGCTGCAGGTTCGTGAACAACTTCAGAGAGAGCAGTGTGTTTTTATCTCAATCTCTCGAGTCCATGCCAGCATATAATAGCATCAGTAACATTTACAGAGACTGGGTTGCTGTGAATGACTCATTCATTCCTAAGCAACATTACAAAACTAGCCTCTGAAGACTGAAAATACTCACCGGATATATTTCAACAGATATATTTTTATAATGACAATTTGATGATATCAGATTTTTTCTGAAGTCACCCTGATGACCCATGATTGACCTGGATTATAGATTGAATGTAACGCACACCGTAAACAGGATAAGATTATAGGGAATGTAAAGGCAGTCCCATGATCTGGATTTTTTTCCATTACTTCATAAACCTGGAATAAAAAGGAGAAAAAAAAACCTGGCAACAGTAGATGACAATTAAAGTGCACGCAGGAAATAGCTGTAAATCTAATTACAAGTTAAAACCAAGTAACAACGGTTATTTTCATTCTTCCAGGTACTGGTATTTGAACTTTTGTATTATTGTTTCACAAATTAGGCCTATATTTAAATGGTCATTAATGAGATTGTTATAGATTACAAAGATTGTGTAAGATTACAAAGTTCACATCAAATAAAGTCTTTTTTTGATGTAATGGTTGGAGTCAGGTAAGAAAATTTTAAACATTGTACAAGGCTTGATGGACCCTTTCTCTACTAGGAATCAAGGTACCTGTTTCTAGTGCCCCTGATCGGATATGGTATAGTGGCTTGATAATTAGAGTGTCGTCCTGTTCAGAGCTGCAGGCCATAGGCACAGCTGTGTGTTAGTAGTGCAACATCAGCATCTCCAGTCTCACTTTTATCACCAAATTTTTTTTTATATCAGACTCAGTTGAAGCAAGTGTAGAGCCCTGTGCAATGTTTGTGGTCATTGCATTGAAATGTGTGTCTGTAGAAAAGAACCCTGGTTTGAACATTTGTACAACACAATACAGGGGCTCAGTATCATGGACAGAAAACAGAATGGAGTGTACATCTTAGCAGCCATGTATGAATAGATAGCTAGGAAAGGACACTTATCCCAGAGTAAATGTTTACTGTTTTCTGTGTGGCAGATCAACCTGCATGTGCAATATTACTGTTAACATGAAAGAAAATCACTGTTCTCAGTTAAAGCTGTCAGCCGTAATGATATTTAGTGGAGTGTTACTTAACAGAATGTTTATAGCCATCCTGTAGCTAGGTAGGTTATTTATTTATTTATTTACCTATCTATCAGCAAAATCTTGTCTTTTTTACAGGTAAAGCACATTTTCTGTACTTTCACCTGCACTTTTTAAATGACAGATACATGTGTGTAAAAAGCCATTTAACCGTCAAGCAAACAAACAAGCAAAAAATTACAATGAATGTACTTTGTGGAAAATTATGGCTGTATGTCTGTCATTATAGGTATTACCTGAAGGAGTCCAGAGGGAGTCGGAGATGGCTGATATTCCTGGAGGGTACGTACATTTCCCCAAGGTGACCAGAGAATTGCAAACATAAAAACTAGCCACGTCATGCTTGTAAGAACGCTACTGTAATTCCATATTCAACCTCTCTGTTTTGGTAGGTGGTTGGTACTGCTTTAACAAAGAGAACTGTGACAGCAGATATGAGACAATGAGAAGGCTCATGAGCTCCTCCAAATGGCCACAGACCAAGACAGGTAAAAATAAACAACAACAACAACAACAACTATAAATAGTAAAATGGGGAATGTTGTTCAATTCTCTGAATTTCTGTATAATTCCAAACCCTTTTCCCATTTCTTGTTAGAAGTTAAGATTGATGTGGTGATCCAAATGTGAATGCTGATGACTGATGATTGTTGTGTCCATAATTTTCTTCTCTCTCCAGGCACTGGTATTCTGTCTCCTCTGCCAGAGGAAAATCCCCATTGGTGGAATGCCAACATGGTGTAAGTGCTTTATCCGTATATGTCCTTTTCTGTTTGCACAAAGTGTTAAACCAAGTTAAACAGAGTATTCAAAAAAGAATATCATCCAGATAGCACTGCATATAAATGTCCAAGTGTACCAAGAGTAACAATATGGCAGTGACTGTGGAGTAGCACTGATTTATGGAGCACTCTTTCTTCAGGTTCATCCCCTACTGCTCCAGTGATGTTTGGAGTGGAGCTTCTCCAAAGACAGATGAAAGTAAGCCATCAATTATACTTTTTGTTACATGTAGAAGAGAGATTCGTCATGTAGCTGTTGTGCTTCGGAGTGCCTCGTGTCTGTGGTTGTGTAAAGCGTTTATTGTGTATTGTGCCGTCATGTGTGCAGATGACTACGCCTTCATGGGGTCTTTAATCATAAAAGAGGTGGTGAAAGAATTACTGACGAAGGGTTTGGACAACGCTAAGGTGCTGCTGTTAGCCGGGAGCAGGTGAGTCAAAGTTCTGGTCGCAACATGTTCTCTGGTTCTGTCCATATGATTTTGTAAGAGTGTGTGTGTGTGTTTGTGTGCGCGCACGTTTACATGTGATTAGTGTGTGTTTGTAAGAATTTAGGCCTGTTATCTGATGCTCTGGTCTAAATGTGTGTTTCTCTGTGTGGTCCGCAGTGCTGGGGGCACAGGGGTGCTTCTGAACGTGGATGCTGTGGCAGAGCTCCTGGAGGAAATGGGCCATTCCAGTATTCAGGTCCGAGGTCTGTCCGACTCCGGATGGTTTCTGGATAACAAACAGTATCGCTGCACCGACTGCGTGGACACCATCAGCTGTGCTCCTACAGAAGCCATTAAGAGAGGAATCCAGTAAGACACTTAACCCATTCCCTTTGTCCACAACACATCTGATCAAACTTAGTTTTGACTGAGCCCTACATCTCTGATGACAATAACTTTTCCATTGTATCTACACAATATACTTTTAATAATTCTTGCTTACATCATTCATTTCTTTAAGATCAAGGACATCTGATGTTTTCTCTTCAGGTATTGGGGTGGCGTAGTTCCTGAGCGATGCAGACAGGCATATGAAGGAAAAGAGTGGAACTGTTTCTTTGGATACAGAGTTTATCCCACAATTAGACGTGAGTGTTCATTAAGTCTACGTGTGTGCATTTGTATCTGTCCATGCAATTTAGCAAACATTTACGCACATAATTTAGTAAATTTGTGCTGTGTGTGTGTCTTTCTATGTGTATATGTGGACATAGAGAGGGAATGTATTATAAAATTGTGTATTTTGTTATGATATTGATATTTCCGGTGCTGATTAAATGTTCTGACAGGTCCAGTATTTGTGGTCCAGTGGCTGTTTGATGAGGCCCAGTTGACGGTGGATAACATCCATCTGACTGGCCAGCCTGTGCAGGAGGGGCAATGGCGCTATATTCAGAACCTGGGCATTGAGCTGAGGAACACACTGAAAGATGTCCCGTATGTACAAACAAATGTTTTATCAGACTGAGGGACTAGTGGATTCTTTTTTTTTTTTACATGGTCTCAATAAGCTGTTGTTTAAAAGAGTTTTCTCTTGATTTTAATCTGCAGGGCTATGTTTGCTCCAGCCTGCCTGTCGCATGAAATCATCACAAGGAAGTAAGTGTTGTTCATTCCTTTATCTCTTATCTTTTTTTTGGTCATCTTTAGCTATCAGCTAAAATGCATGATGGCTCTAATTTTGGCAGTTGAATGAGGTATGCAGGTTGTGAGTGGAACCAACTTTGAGCTATAGCACCCTCTTGTGTCTGTTGTAGTTACTGGATCGACGTTCAGGTGAAAGGCACCTCTCTGCCCAGAGCCTTGCATTGTTGGGACCGCAGTCTCCATGACAACAACAGGAACAACAAAACTCCACCCAAAGGCTGTCCTATTCATTTAATTGACAGCTGTCCTTGGCCTCACTGCAACCCCACGTGCCCCACCATCCGGGATCAGTCAACAGGACAGGAGATGAACGTGATCCAATTCCTCATGCACATGGGCTTTGACGTGCAAAAGATGGCCCAGCAGCAAGGCATGGACCCCAGCAAGCTACTGGGCATGCTCAGCAGCGGCAGCTAAAACGGCGCAGACAGGCAGGGGACATCTCCCAGCACGGATAGCCTCCCTGTCTCACCGTCCGATACCTCCACCCCTAACCTCTGACCTCTGACCCTACACCACAGCCCTAATTCGACCTTAGTTCCAAAACTCTAAATAAGTGTCCTTACATTGCCTCTTCTACATGGTTAGTTTTGACTCTCCTAAAGACTAGATAGGAGGAATCAGTCTTGATGGAAAAAGCTCAGTTCTGACTTCCTTCATCCACTCCATATTTAGCTTAGTAATTCTTAAGGAGAGGAGACAACAACAGGTTGCTTTTTGAAGAGTTTTGGAATGAGGGACTTGGTCAAATCCAGCTCAGTTTTCACCTCAGATGTAAGGGCTAACTCACTGTGATAGCCCAAAAAAGACCTCCCAAAACATGGTACTTCTAAAAGTACTGAAAGCTACATGTCAACAGGACAATGCACACCTCTCTGCTTCTCTCATTTTAACTTATCTTTTGGTTCTAAAAGAAAAAAATCACCACGAATGTAATCCAGTTTTACGGATATTCCACTTTTTTTTTTTGGTCTGTTTTTTTTTTATTATTATTATTATTATTATTTGCTCATTTTTACTAGTAACTCTAAGAATGATGGGGTTTTTTTTTCTTTAGATTTTGATATGTCCATTTTAAAGGAAAGACAGTCAAATTACAGAACATTATATGAAAAAATGATATCGTTTATATAGGATTTATGAAGTACACAGACAGGATGATGTTAGTATCCACAATTTCATAAGGAGGATCTTATCGTATCAAATGGAGTGTACTCTTTAAGACAAGAACAGGCAGGCACACAGATGTGTCAAAAGCACTGGATCACTTATCCCATACGTGGTATTAGGACTGAACTCCACACTCCTCTGAAAGGTAGATGAGGAAAGATTGAAGGTGGAAGGATAAAAAGAAGAAAAAAAAAACTGACGGAAAGCAGACACATGACACTTGGTCTCTTGTGTCTAACCAGTTATTCCAGGTATATCTCTAATAATGTATACGGTATATATATATATATATTTTAATGTGTAATTAGCCATGTATAATAATTCAACCACAGTATTTATGAGTATCCTCTTGCTCGTATCATTTTGCTTGTATCGGTTTGCTCATCTGATAAAACATGGGTCCTCATTATCAAGGTGGTTATCTTGCTGGCTCTGCTAGTTGATAATAACAGTGCTATAATTGTATGAATCACCTTTGATAGCTGTCACACTATTACCCTAATGTCTGGAGTATTAAAAGCACTGTAAAAATCAATCATCTTTTTATACAGTTAAAACCACAGTTTAGTGAATCATCACTGAATGTGACTCAGGTTGGCCCTCTGAAAATATTCTTTTTCTCTATAGAAATATTAAAACTTAGCCCCACATTTTTAAATACAATTTTGTGAGTATCCAGTGAGCAATATTAAATTATCATTATTAAGGTTGTAATGTTCATGTTACATCCAAAGCTAATGAAACAAAATGTTTTTTTATGTAATGAATTCTGTTGATTCAATGCAATTTCCACACCTTTTTTTTATGACAGTGGCTCTGTGTATTGGAGTATCCACAATAGGTTTCCTCAAAGGTTGACTGACTTTTGACTTTTCTCAGATGAAGACACTCTGGACTGTTGAACTATTTAATATTTAGAAAATCACGTTTTAATATAATGTTTATGTTTTATGTAACATTGTTAAGTAAGTCTTGTGAATAATGAAAAATATCTTCTATTTCACAAAAAAAGAGAAGGAAAGGTATTACTAATTTTTTTATTTTGCTCTGTACCATATTTTTTAACAGAAAAAAAGCTCAAGCTACATTGGTAATTTACATATTTATTTTGTTATGTAAATCATATTTATAAGTGCTGTTTTCACAGAGAACTGATTCTTTGTAAATTGTAAATATTTCTACTGTTTTTTCTTGTGTTGACTGCATGTATTTCTACCAGAAAGGACATATTACAGTTACTCCAAAGAAACATTTTCATAAGTGTTTTTGCCTTTTTTATATTCATAGATAAGTTAGTCTCCTCCTCCAAAACTATGTACACACTACCATAACAAACTCAGTGCCCACACACACACACACACACGAGCACACACACACACGAGCACACACAGAAAGAGAGAGAGAGAGAAGAGAGAGAGAGAGAGAGAGAGGGAAAATAGCATATAACACTGCAGGGCAAAACTCTGTGCATGGCCAGTGAAATCAGACATTTCTCACTGGTACAGCAGTACAGATATTTTCTACAATTCCGCATATCTAAATTGAAACTAGATCTGACATGACAAGATCTTGAGTTATCAGAGTCGGAGTTATCGGCGAGAAAAGAGGTATGTGCTGTCTTATCTTTTGATTTAATTTGAACACTACATGTTGGATAAACCTGAGTGAACCTTAGAGTCAATGACAAGTTCGTGGAAGCTAAAACCACTTCGGCATCTACCTCACACCCATGTGGCCTGTGCATAAATTCACATAGACAATTATCCCAGCCTTTCCGCATGTAATTTATTTTGTTAAACCCTAGCTGAATGAGTATCTGTTATATCATCCCCTGTTATTACCTTGTGCAAATATGTGCTCTCCCCTCACTCTCCACCCTGAGAAACTTGACTCCCCACACTGACATGCACATGTGGACTCCCACCCCATTCCGCTGTGGAATATAGACCCCTATTTTTAGACCTGGCGTGGTCCCTGGTCTTGAGCTCAGCAATACTCAGTCATTTAAATGTCTCTCCCTCAGTGCTGAACACACAAAGACGACGACAGCTTGAGAGAGAGAGAGTAAGTGAAAGGCATAAAAGAGGATTGAAAGGATGAGAATGAGAGAGAAATAGATGGAAGGATTCACACAGTAGTAGGAAAAAAGGTGACAGAAGAGATTGGGGGCGTATGATTTCACACCCTCATTCTTCTGAATGAGATCGTTGTTGGAGACATCTTTTACCGTTTTACATCTGTGGGACAATACGGAGAGATTTGCCAGTGTCCTCGTATCTTTTGAATCTCTGGAATGGTGAATTTTGGAATTGTTGTTTGAGATTTTACTTTGTGAAGGACAGCAACAGTGCCAAGACCTTGGAGGCAACACAACACGAGATGGGACTGTCCTTTTAGATTCAAAGGAATTTTCCTTGAGTGTTGATGGTAGCACGAGCACTGCTGAGGGACAAGGTAACCAGGGCGGATGACGTGGGGTATTATTTCAACCTCATTAACATAAACAATAGTAAGATTAACTTCTAACCAAGTTTTTGTGTAAAATCTTCTCTGCTCTAACACTTGTTCAAAATCGTATATATATCTAAAATCTGAGACTCGTTCTGAAGTTCACTCCTCAAGTGAAGAGAAAGACAAGAAGTACAGTGGTTGAATGTAATCTGATCCAAAGCACACTGCCGTAATTACAAAGCAGCCCAGGAAAGCACAGAGGGAGATTTGTAATTAAGTCTATCTATAAAAAGAGCTGGGCAAAGGGCGAGGCCTCCAAAGTCAGCCTTGAGATACTGCGAGGACATTCGGACTCAGCCAGACCTGACATATCCCCTGTAAGGCCTGGTCATGGATTCCCACGGAGGACATTACCTCAACAAAGAGGCAGTGCTGTCGCCGCTGGGAGCCGCTCGCATGTTCCAGCTTTTACTGGGTTGTACCACCATGGCTCTGGTGGCCCACAGCGCCGGGTACAGCGCCACATACGGGACCTTCTGCATGTTTGTGTGGTGTTTCTGCTTTGCAGTGACGCTGCTGGTCTTCACGCTGGATGTGACACGTTTGCATGGCTGCATGCCGATCTCTTGGGACAACTTCACGGTGGCCTTCGCTATGCTGGCCACGCTCATGTATGTCACCGCTTCCGTGGTCTATCCGGTTTATTTCCTGAACTCCGAATGCCCGGCTGAGGGCTGTGAAGTGAGGAACTACCGAATTGCTGTTACCGTCTGCTCTAGCGTCTGCTGCTTTGCCTATGGGGCCGAAGTCTTTATCACAAGGGCTAAGCCTGGTCACATAGTTGGATACATGGCCACCATGTCAGGTCTTCTCAAGGTCGTCCAGGCTTTTGTGGCATGCATCATCTTTGGTGCCCTCGCGAATGATAGCGAGTACAACCGTCACATACCCACACAGTACTGTGTGGTGGTCTACAGCCTGTGCTTTGCGGTCACCGTGGTAGTCGTGGCCATAACCGTATCGGGAAGGACGTCTGCTCTGAGGTTCCCTTTCGATCGGTTTGTGGTCATTTACACCTTCCTGGCTGTGCTGCTGTATCTGAGTACTGCCGTGGTCTGGCCTGTCTTTAGCTTTGACAAGAAATACGGCACACCAGGTCGGCCTGACAACTGCCCACGGGGGAAGTGCCCATGGGACAGTAAGCTGGTGGTGGCTGTGTTTACACACGTCAACCTGGTCTTATACTTCACTGATCTGGTTTACTCCCAAAGGATTCGCTTTGTCTCGCAGTCTGCCGCCTGAGGCCGCATCAGCTCCTCTCCGTCGGACACACAGTAACACCTCACTGGAGATGATGGGGAGAGCATTAATGCACCTTGAGATCTGTCTCTGGCAGAGTTTTCCTGCTCAGGTCATACACTTGATATTTTTTGTGACACATTACTGAAAAAGCACTGAAAATGTCAGGTCAATTCAGACAGTCAAATGCATATTGCTGAAGTTCGTGTAAATGCAGTCCAGCTCACACTGCACAGCATACTGTATTGCTCTCAAATAAAGCATACTGCACTGCAGCAGACTGCTCAGGATGAGTCCACAATTGCCTCATCCTTTCTACAAACAGTCTGGACCAGGTTTCCCACGAGCATTATTATGCTATGAGCATCCCTGAGAAACACCAGCCTGTTTCTAAAAAACATAAGAATTCATGCCATGCCATTTTCTTTGACACTGTTTTGTATTTATGGTGTAAACAGGGCCCTGAATGACATAATCTACTTTTCTGTTATGAAATGCGTTGGTTTAGGTAATTGGTGATAAATACATTTAGCCCAACATCCACTGCTAGACAAAGGGCAGTGCTTTAGTACTGTTTCATCAGTAAACAGCAAATTACACCATTTTCAACACTTATCTGCCACACAATGTATATTTTCAGTTCAAATCAACTCCTCACAGTCTGAATTAAGATCTGAGAGAAAATCTCCAAGTCAGAACCAAAATACTCCATTATTAGCTCATTATGTGGTACTCTGTATGTTCTATATGCCCGTGTGTGTATTCTATGTTTAGAATACATCTTTTACATATGGATATTGACATCTTAGATCCAAACAAACACCACTTTAGCAACTTTAGCATTGTTCAACATTTCTCTGAGCTGTAACAAATGAAGTGAGAAAAAGGGAAGGGGATTTGTAAAAGTGTGTCTCTATTGATAGCCCAGGTGACCTCTGAAATCTAACCTTTAATCTGGAAGTTTTTGCTTTTAGATTTCCACCCTAATGATGCAGATATTGTAAATGATAATAATATATGAACAGATATGTGTAACCTCCGAGGCTGACTACTGCACAGTTCTCCAAGGGAATATCCTCATGTCTTTCACTGCAGAAAATAACCTGTATTTTAAAGGTAAATTATCAAAAGATTTAAAAGGTAAATACTAAAAAAGAGGGGGAACCAAGTATGTCTTGAAGGAGGAGATTATCAATTTACCTCCTAGTCTCATATTTGAACAATTTTATTACTTCAGTATCCATTGAATCATCTGTAATACTATATCCTCTCTTTAATGTTGAATTCATGTACCGTGTGATGACTACTTTTACCTTGTCTCAGTTTTGCCCACCTTTGGTTGATCGGTTAAGCCTGTTTGATGTAAATCTGTATTCATACTTCATAATCTCAATAAATACAACGTTTAACTAATTCTGTGAATTCTTGATATTCTCATTCTCTGTTTTTGTTATCCCTGCATATTGTGGACAGAGCAACCTTGTTGTCAGATACCTTTTAATTTATCTCTCTGTACTCTCCTTTGTCCCCTCGCTCCTCTCTCTTCAGTGGGATGGAACCCCACTCAACTGCACAGTGATAAATGTTCTGTTAGGGGACTCTTGAAGCAAATATCTATATTTTGTATGAAATGTTATCTTTCATACTATCTTTGTGGGTGGATGTGCTTGTATATGAGAGAGAGAGAGAGTGAGAGAGAGAGAGAGAGAGAATAGCATGTAAGACCGAAGGGCAAACCTAGTGAAAGAGACTATTCTGGTCATTTAAGATATTTTATACAGTTCCACATATCTAAACTGAAACTAGCTAGAGCTGATGAGAAAAGTGACATGTTCTGTCTTATCTATAGATTTACTATGAACGCTCACCCTCTCATTATATAAACCGTTTATCCTAATTAGGGTCGCAGGGGGTGCTGGAGCCTATCCCAGCATTCGTCGGGCAAAAGGCAGGGAAACAGCCTGGACAGGTCGCCAGTCCAGTATGAACACTACATGTTGGATAAACCTCAGTGAACCTTAGAGTCAGTGACAAGTTCATGGAAACTAAAATCACTTAAGCATTCACCTCACACCCGTGTGGCCAGTTCATAAATTCACACAGTCAGAGAGAGAGAATTTTAACCCAGGTTATACTGATCCAAGACTGCGGGTTGAAGCTTTGTCAACCCGGGTGATTCAGGCTGGAAAAGCCTGCTTATGGGTTGACCTACATATTTCATTCAGCACGGTGATGCAACTAGCCTCGCCTCCATCTGATATGGCAGGCCAAGTTCAGGATCAGCCTCCGCGTTCTCACCTGGTACGTACGATTACTGTGATTGGTTACTGTTGAAGCAATACTTTTACACGATTGGTTCCATAACACGCCACTCACTGTGTGCAGGGGACGTGATAAACTTATGAATGCGAAGCCACGTTGTCGCGGAGAAACAAATTTGCAGTGTTTTAAATAACCTTAGATTGCGAACGCAACATATTCTGACGCCTGATTGCAAGTAAGTAAATATGTAATGGATAATATATATACAGTGAATATGTTATGGCTATGCGATTTCCGTAAATTAGGAACTAGGAAGCATCAGAGCCTTCTGACTACTTCTGCAATCAGGAAAAGCCCTCAAACCACACAGCAAAACAAGTCTGGTTGTTTTTGCAATGAGATCAGCGGTTTGTCTTGTTAACTGTTATGGTGCGCTTTCAGAGTTTCCGTTTGCTCGTGGGTATTCAGACACAAATAGACTTGTTTAAAACAGTGTAAGAGTGAATCAACTCTTCTTTCTAGGGCAAAACGAAATGAGTGTCGGCTTCATCGGAGCGGGCCAACTGGCTCACGCTTTGGTGAAGGGGTTCACCGCCGCAGGTAGGACAATGTCTGACAGCTAGAACAGTACAACAGGCAGAGTGAAAAAAATAGTCTTCTTTCAGTAGGAACCTTTGCTTATCGAATGTAGCATTTCCCTGTTGGTTTTAGATTTTAAGTAGGTGCCTTTGCTCTGTCATCAGGTGTAATTGCCTCTCACAGAATAACAGCCAGTTCTCCAGACACAGACTTACCAACAGTCACTGGGCTTAGGGTGAGTGCATTTCACTGTTTGACAGGCAGTGACGTTGTTGGACTGCTCAGGAGCATGTTCAATAAGGCATGACCTCTTCTCGTCTGCAGAAAATGGGGGTGAACCTGACCACCAGCAACAAGGAGACTGTGAATAAAAGTGACGTTCTCTTTCTTGCTGTCAAGCCGCATATCATCCCATTTGTGTTGGATGAAATTGGGCCAGACATTGAAGACCGCCACCTAATCGTGTCCTGTGCAGCTGGTGTGACCATCAGCTCTATTGAGAAGGTCAGTGTGCCTGTGATACAGTTCCTGTCAGTCATTTTCTTCATGAAGAGCGAGACTATGCACTCTCTCCCCTCAGGCTAAACAGCCATGTTGCAACATGTAGCTCCTTTATCTCTGGTGCCTGCTGAAGAGCTGACAGAGTTTGAGAGGCAAATGCAGTTAGATCAATAGATTAGCCGATAGAAAGACTGATGGCGATTAAATTGTATCTCATCTCATTTTCCTATATGTGATAAAGTATTTCCAGCATTTCAAACTAGATCTTCCAGAATTTGCCCTCTTCAGACACTTACACAAGACCTATCCTTTCATGATTTGCACTCAGAATTATTATTTAAGTTGTTAGTTACAAGATATTATTATAAAGGTTAAAAAAAATTAGACCGGTTTTTCAGTGTATCCTGTCATAAGTCTCTGACGTCTCTCTCGGTCTTGTAGAAACTTCTGCAGTACCGCCCATCCCCAAAGGTGATGCGTTGTATGACCAACACACCCGTGGTGGTACGAGAAGGGGCCACGGTGTATGCCACCGGTACCCATGCGGAGGTGGAGGATGGGAAGCTGTTAGAGCAGCTGATGGCTAGTGTGGGATACTGTACTGAAGTGGAGGAGGACCTGATCGATGCTGTCACAGGACTGAGTGGCAGTGGCCCAGCTTATGTACGTGAGGCTTTGGACCTCAGTTACATACATATTGATGTCAGAGGAAACCTCACGTGGTTATAAACCTGTTTATTCTGTTTTTTTGAAAATTGTGATGCATCCACTGTTACAGGTTAAAAGCTTTTGTTTTTATTATTTTTTGATGACATAGCGTGTTTATAGATAGCTGTATTCATATATTTTATATAATAGATAGCTGTATTTGCAGCTATGGGACGTACATGCGCTTTGAATTCTTTTTGTTTGCTTCTCAAGTCATTTACCTTCTAAAGGACATTTGAGTCCCTCGAATCTGAGTAAGATATCTTACTCAGTAAAATCAGTGTCAAGAGCTCCAGAATGGTGTTTTACAGTAACACATTGTGTGAAGTAGTTGTTTTTATTGCAGTTTGTAAGATCTCTGTGTGTGTTTGTCTTCAGGCATTCACTGCTGTTGATGCTCTTGCTGATGGAGGGGTAAAGATGGGGTTGCCTAGGAGACTGGCTGTTCGACTGGGAGCTCAGGCTCTTCTGGTGAGAGCTAGTGCATCATGAGCAGTCACTGAATTACTCATGATATTGATATAAGTGCGTAATATTTAAAGGATCCTTGGTTAGACTTTTGCCAATAATATACCTTTTAGGTTACTGCAAATGTCATCAGAAAGATGCATTGTTTAAATGGGCAGAATTTTCCAGCATCACCCCTATGTGTGTAGCTAGTGGTTTTGCTTGGACGGTTAAGCTTATCTAACAAGTGAAGTACAATTTTGTGTCTCATTTCAGGGGGCAGCCCGAATGCTCCTTGATTCAGAGCAACATCCCGGTCAGTTGAAGGACAATGTATGCTCACCAGGGGGCGCCACCATCCATGCATTGCACGTCATGGAGAGCGGTGGTTTCCGCAGCCTGCTTATAAATGCAGTGGAGGCGTCCTGCATAAGAACCAGGTACACAGGGGGTTTTGGGAGCATTGAAGTGTCTGGACACAGTCAGACATATTTGTCTGATAGCTTTTACTAGCTGAGGTTTTCATGGTGTTCTCATTTTTAGTTTAGAATTAGTTCAGAAGTTAGTCTCATCATCTTCATCTAATGTACAATGCTTTTTACCTGTGTTTTAGGCACAGTAAATCTGTGCACCCCAAGAATTGTGATGCCTCATTCTGTTTTGCTGTCTCTCCTCATTATCTTTTTGCTCACTGATAGGGAGCTGCAGTACTTAGCTGATCAAGAAAAGATTTCCCCTGCTGCCATCAAGAAGACAACACTTGATAAGGTGCTGCGGCAGCCAGGGGTGACTGGGGCTGGTGTTGGTGTCAGGACTGGAATCAATCTCTTCAACAGCAGTAACCCCAAACAGAAGAAGAACTGAGTCTTCCCACAGAGAAACCAATGATTGCCCAGTCAGTTTAGTAGACACTACTGGATACTCACAAAGACAGGTACTGAGCCAGGTAGAGCTCTGGATTTATCTTACAAAACAAAAACTGTTGAGTGAAAAAGAAGTCATGCCCATTCACTGGTAGTTAAGCTTTTTTGTGTGTATGCGTGTGTGTGTATGTATGAAAGAGAAAAAGGACTTTATTGTAGAGGTAGAAGGGAGAGATAAATAGACGATTTTTATATCTTTTGAAAACCCTACTTTTTTCTTGTTTTGGACCAATGATTATTGGCTACAAATCTATTTTCTCATTTTCTACTTAATATGATAAAAGTATACTATTCTTTAAATGACTCTGAGTGCAGGTATTTTATTAGTGTTCTGGACTTACCATATTTTACATGTTGTCTGAAGATCAAGTCACAGTCTAGAATGCAAAAATAAAGAGGTATGTGGAGAACTGCTGTTTTGATATACTTTTAACTGTGAACAGATATGCCCTTTTTGAAGAGCAGCTGCAGTGGGATCCTTTTGGATAACTTTACCTAGTTTTGTCAGGCAATACTCTTAATTTAAATATTAAATGCATTTATTCCTCCTTGAGAACAGAAGAATGTCATGGTTTGACAAAGCCTGTATGACTTATTGTCATTATGCTACTGACTACATAGCAAAAAAATGTTTAAAAAAAACTTTTAGGTATTCAAAAAATGTCATACGTTCTTGAAAAGAACAGACCAGTTCTTTTGAAACAATAATGTTGGGAGAAACCTCTGTCTCCAAAGGTTTGATATTTTAATATGGTTTTCATTTGAAAAGTAAACTGAGTTTATTCCACAGACAAAATGACACATGACTCTGACTTTTTTTTGGGGGTGGAGGGGGGTGTTTTATTACTGTGCAAGTTTTATAGTCTGTGAAGAAAAATACCCAGATAATGCATTAAGGGAAAGAGGATCCTACAGAAGAAAAACAGACAGGGCCTCTCTGGAGTATTGTTAGCTCGCTAGTAAAAGGTCAGGTTGAGTTGAATCATACTTTTATTTAGTTCCTCGTCATTCCAACTGACATCTGCCTCGGTCTATACTTAACATACTCCCTGTGACAGGACACCAGTGGATGTCCTCTGTTCTGACTGTCACTCTTGTATTACGCCACTGTTGCTGGGCACTCACACTCACTTATGTTTAAGAGTTCACTAAAGTATTTTCTCTTACCCTCATAAAACTAACCTCAATTTAAATTTAAACACGTCTGATACTGTTCACTGAGAAATTTTCGTACACTATCCATGAAATAAATAATCGAGTTTTAACTGCTGGGGAAAAGATAATGTGGCGGCCCTAAATGCTGTAATTAACCCATTTCGTGCATAGCCCTTTGTATTTCATCATAAAATACAGAGAATGACCACTTACAGAAGTACTGTGCCAAAAATAGCTGTCCCACCAATGATGTCAACGTATGTTCCGTTGCCTCTGACCTGCTCCTTTAAATTAGCCAGTTGCGTAGATCGCTCATGAATGAACCCATGTGACCAAACATCATATGACGTCTGGCTTCGATACAAGAAAAAGGAATCAACAAGGGGACAACGAACGCGCACAAAAATACCATATGCACACGCTTCATTATTTAACATTAACCACAACTGTGATCTGTGACCTGTGTACGTCTTGACATAAAGGAGCACCTCTCTGCAAGTCTGGTGAGTCGAATCGAAGTTTCATGTCGAAATGCGAGGGAAATGTGTTGTTATGCTGAGTGTGCACACACGTCTTTCACTCATTCCCATTTGTGCCCAGTATGAGCTCATTGCATTAGCCTGCCAGCCACCTGAGTTGTCACTTCTGTGAACAAGCACTGAGAAACAGATACGCTGATTCATCTCAAATTGTTGTTTGTGCTCTTAGAGCGCAGTTTGAGCAAACATGGTCAAGGGTTGCACCCTAATTTAGGGTGATAGTAGCTACGTGTGGGGATTCCCTCGTTCTGTCGGGACGGGCGGGAGCCAGCGAAGAGCATCTGGTGCTGAGTCGAAATTACGAGCGAATAGTGACAGCTAGGGGGTTGTCGAGAAATGTGTAACTAGATAGGTGGATAGTTTGCTAGCTCATGCACATAGCTTTACAAACCTGCTGTTTCATCACAGCTTTACATACCTGCTGTTTCACCTTGCGTCCAGAGAATCGAACGAGAGCCGAACCTCTTGCGCTTCAAAGAGAGCAAAATAAGGTAGGTAGGGTTTGTTTGTTGGTCTGAAGCTTGCAAAAATGCGAGTTACATAGCCTATATAAAATTACACCTATTCGCATTCAAAACATCAAGTTATTCGTTGGTAGTCTGAGGATCCTCAGTTCGAACTGAAGTGTATTTTTTTTTTTTTCAAATTTTGACATTTGGCAACACACAATTTGACCCCACGTTTTAAACGCTCAGTCTTGCTGTCTACTGAAGGTTAATTGGTCTGCCAACCTTGTTCGGAGCGCGAAAGGATTATTTTCACCGGTTATTATGGTTGATACTTTTTGTAATATTACAGACAATGGTTAATCTTTCTTTGAGTTAAAAAATCGTACAAGATGATTTCTTAGAGGTGCTGATTCATCATAACGGTGCCATTTGGAAGCCGCTCCATTCATGGCACAGTTAAAACCGAGCGGACAAAGGTCTGTTGGCTAGGGAAGAATCGATTACAGTTTGCTTTCCTTGACATGGAGATCTAGTGGTTGCATTTTAAGTGGGGATTTTAAACCTACTTTTGTCAAAGGATGTTTTTAAAATCCGCTTATACCCATATCCATTGTCTTTGTGAAATACAAAATAGGACTTAGGTGATGGCATTGTTGCATTACATCCAAGAAGAGCTGGAAAGGTACCTGTTTGAATGCAGTGTAGCGTATAATCGA
The DNA here is from genome assembly GCF_902362185.1 of Chanos chanos. Classification (NCBI taxonomy): domain Eukaryota; kingdom Metazoa; phylum Chordata; class Actinopteri; order Gonorynchiformes; family Chanidae; genus Chanos; species Chanos chanos. The sequence goes on from NC_044507.1 coordinate 14,545,671, forward strand.
CGTCTGAGCGTTTGAATTTGAAATGGATGTGACTGTAGCGGCGTTTATCAATACGCTGCCTCAATTACATTCGCATTTCGCTGTTTGAACACCTTTATCAGCGATCCGTGTGCTGACAGTGACAACTGCTCAAAATTGCAAACACAACTACCGCTTGTTATAAACCTTTTTAGTGTCCTTGATCGAATTTGTTTTCTTTGAACGAATAGAATAAGCATCAAATATTTAAGTGGTACAGAGTCCTCAAGCTTGCCTATGGCTTTCTCCTCTTCACAGACCATGAAGTAGAATGTGAGTGAATAACCAATTCAAAGGCAGCACTTGTAGGTAGGTAGGGGAACACATTGTCTTTTTTGGCAGATAGTCATACATGACTAAAGGTTTAGTGACTGAATGGAAGAAATGTATGAAGAGAACAGCGCTGATTTTTAGTGCTTGGTTTTTGGGATCATCCAACTCTTGACTGGTAAGCTATTACTAACAAGCATTCAGGTATAGAAACTGACAAAAACATGTTCTTTAACATCACCTAAACATCTTCTAGGGTCCATTTTGCATGTCCATGCTCAAAATAGACCTCCATGCTCAAAGCAAGCTCAAATCTGCCTCATAGTTATTAGGACGCCCTTTTGTGTCAAAGGCTCAGCCTAGCTTCTGTAATTCCTCTCTCTCCTGCCACAGCAGGTAACGAGAACAGATGAGCACCCAGGCTGTATGGCAATGGGGGGAAGGGGGGGGGGGGGTAGATCAGTTGGGCCTTGGGTTAGGGGAGCCGACAGGGAACGTCGGCCAATAGATTTATGGTCCATCACAAGGAAAAGGGCTAATGTGTGACAAGTTGGTGTGTTGTAGATGTGCTTGTGAAAGGGGGGCTCCTTTGCCGATTGCTCTCTGGCGACGCGGAGCTGCTGGCTCTCTTCTTCGGCTGCTGTTTGCTCAGAGGGGTGAGAGAAGTTGATGAAACACAGTGAAAGATTTCAGAGAGCTGGACAGCATCTTTCGCAATCCTGTATGATTAATACCGCACGCTCTTAAGTTCTAATGCCAACACTGTGCAATTTAATACCCCCCCCCCCCCCCCCCCCCCCCCCCCCCCCCCCCCCCAAAAAAAAAACACAAGTTAGGGATACAAGCACGGTGGAACCAACAGCTCAGTCTGCATTGGAAACCTGAAATCCTGGAGGAGCATAAGACATAAAAAGATCAGAAGGATTTTTTTTTTTTTTTTTTTTTTTTTTTTTGCAGTTGCACAGGGAGGGGAAGTGGTGATGAAATTCTCTGCAAGTGAGAGCTTCACTGTGTTTCTGTCTCTCTGACTGCTGTTGCTATGTTGCCTGCTTTTGTTTTGTCTTTTTTTTTTCTTTTCTTAGTAAAACACGACTTTTATTAGAGGACAGAAATGTATATGTTACAAGTGCTCGTTCTGTCATTTTCTGTTATGACGAGACATTGTGCGTTTTAGATGTCACTCATATAATACTCATCCAATACACCAAGTTCACAGTATCTGTCGCATGTGTCAATAGTCAGCAAGTGTTGTAATTGCTTCCTCAGATATTGTGTGTTCATAGATCTCAGATACTTTATTTTCACATATCTGTTATCCTGAATGTCTTATTGTATGTTGCTCAAATGTCAGTGTCAACAGATGAGATTAAACTATTTACATGAATGAGAATAAATGGGTACTCTGGGAGGGAGAATTTCTTTGGGATTATTTCAAACGATGATGCGTACTGGCACGAACGGATATTACTCTTTGTGGCACTGCCTTGTGTAGCAACTTATTTTGGTATTTTAATTAAGCGCCAGTTGATATGACGTTTGTGAAAGTGTGTGAGCGGTGGTTACAGGACTGTTTAAAAGTTGTTTTAGGGGATGCATGTTATTTTCTTCAAAATTTGCCTACGCCTAAAGTGAAGCACCCAATCTGTTTTGCCAGTGTGTGGGTTGGAAGCACAGATTCTTTTTCCAAGGTTCTTCTCTATCCAGGTCTGTTCCCTCTCAATTGAGTCCTCGAGGCAGAGTGTTTGAAAGGTTTTGTGGAGCTCATGTCATATCCCACTGCGCTTATCATGCTGCAGGCCATTGCCCTGCTTTCACTTTGATTGGTTAGTCTGGGAGAAGGTGGAAGGTGGACATGGCAGCTTATTACAGCCTGGTCAGGACAACCACTCGTAGGTTTCAAACTCGGTAAACCTTCATAACACCTGCGGTTAGATATCATACGATGTTCCGTCACCATGGACTGCCTGAATCTCCACTCTGTGTTCACGACCAATTCCATGTCTCTGTTTTTTTGGTTTTGTTTTTTTTTTTATTTTAAGCCTTTAGGACTGCTGCTGCTGAATGGAATCGGTACGGAAAATACAAGGATATTTGATATCTATAAGCGATGTTTAAATCTGGTTCCAAATATTCATACCGTCTTCCCAGTCCCCTCATATTTTATTGAGTCTTGACACACAATTCCTTTTCTGTGGTGCTCTGTAAGGTAATAAATTCCTCCTACTTGCTCCTTTCCTGTATTCCAGATCCTCCTTTACCTCAGGTTAATCCTTTACTCCCCCTCCCTAAATATTTTACTATATTAAAAAAAATTACATGTGCAACCTAGCAAAATCAACGTGCATGCTGACATTTTTCCCTATCACCCTAGCCAGTAACAAGTGAGTGTTAACATTTTGTTTTTGCCATTAGTGGTACATCATCTCTCTCTTTCTTTTTTTGAAAACAGCTGAATAATTTGCTTCCCCTCTCTCTGTCACTCTTATTTCACGCTCTGAATACCTGCTAGTTAATGGCTTCCTTGGCCTCCCTCTGTGTGCTGTGTACCTCTGTACATAAATTGACGGCAGCCTCCTCAGCCTAAGCCATCAGTGGAATCTTATTTTTAATTTGCAGTTAAATGGCGCTCGACACATGCAGCTTGTTTGATAATTGACTTCACTCAGCGGAAGGGAGGAATGATTAGATCTGAATATCATCTCTCTCTCTCTCTCTCTCTCTCTCTCTCTCTCTTTTTCTCTCTCTCTCTCTCTCTCTCTCTCTCTCTTTCTCTCTCCTTCTTTTTCTTTTTTTCTCTTCTTATCTTCAAATTTGATAGGGGAAGGGAGAAGGAAGTGAATTCCATGTTAATATCAGGTTCAGACCATGCATGAAATTAAACACAGAAAGTTTAAGACTGTCTGTTGTTGCTTTTCTTTTTATTAAGGAGTCAGAGTTACTTTGGAGTTCCACAGGTTAGAGATTGAGTCGGAGCTGTAATAACCGAAAAACCGTCACAGTCGTTGAACAGTTATGACACTGAAAACACGTATGGAAATAAAAAAAAAAAAAAGACGGCTCAGTTTCATGATGACTTGCCGCAGATGGAAAAGAACTGATCTTACACTTTTAGTCTGCGAGTTTCACACTGGTCACTGTGGCCCGATGTCTCGTGTTTGTATTTTAACAGTGCATCTCATCACTGCTTATTTCTTTTTACAAGCAGGCTAGATGAAAGAGTCTCCCTGGGTGACTTTTCTTAATAAAGGAAAAAAAAAATGTTTTGGTACCAAAATCGGCAACAACTTTTGACTTTAGCGCCATGGCATTTGTTAATGGACTTGTTTGCAATGTTGGATGCGCGTTGTGCGGTCCTAATGAAGGAATGTAGCAGGGCTGCCCAGAGGGAGCAGAGTTTGCATCAGCACAAAGCAACATAAAAAGCTTAATTACACCTCAAAAGGCTTTGTGTTTTCTCAGTGTACGATCCATTTCCTTACAGGTCCAATTTAGTAAGCCGTAAGTAGGCTGTTGAAAGGGATTTATGTTGTACTCACATATTCACACAGATGTTTTCTTTAGGGGATTTTTACCCATTTGTTTTTTTTGTTTTGTTTTTTTTTTCCCTCTGCCATTGCAAATTTTTATTTAATCTGCATGGAACCTCTTAATTCCTTTTGCTCCTTGTCAGTTCATGCCACATTCTGTGCTTCCTTCACCTAATACCCAGAGACAATTAGGGCACAGTGAGTCAATGAGAGCATTTCAGCCGTTAAGTCTGTCTCTAGCATTTCAACACGGTTAATGCCCTTTACCATACGCAGTTCACACTCTTCAGTATTCAGAGTGCTGATGGTTCCGTGATCTGCATCCCAGAGGTTGATGGGTGGCTTTTGTTTGCCATTAAGGCTCTGATAATCTTGTTACTGCGCTGTTTGGTGGAGAATTGACAGCAGTCTCAGCCATAGCTATCATAACCCAGCGGAGGAGAGGATTTTGTGGTTGCATGCTTGCAGGAAGCCCCTTTGTGTGTATGTGTGTGTGTGTGTGTGTGTGTGTGTATGCGCGAGCCAACATGTCTGTATCTGTTTCTTCCCACTTCCCCGCCCTGTTGGAGTGTGACAGTGATAAATATTCATCAGAAACGCCGGATGGTGTTGGGGAACCATACCTTTACAGAACACAGAGCCACCTAATGGCTTCTTGCCTTGGATGACTCTCTGAGGCCTTCGCAGAAGGATATGATGGTTAAAGCATGACACTATAGCCCAAGGCCATCAGTATCATGTTGCCTCAGCGTTTATTGCATACACATATAATTTATTTATCATTCCATGTAGCTGTAGACCTTGCCAGTCCTAAACACCCTTAAGATTTATTGCCACGGGTGGTGTTTGAAGGTTGGAATGATGGCTCTGGTCGTGTTAGTTCAACTTCACAACTTCCTAATTGGTGCCTTGGTCGTGGTCCTTGCTGAGATCAGGGTTTTTTCTCACCCTTCTCTTTGCAAGCTCCTCCAAATGTGTTGAGGATGCATTTTTCACAAGGCCGTCTTTTTTTTTTTTTTTTCTCCTCTCCTCTCCCTCCCCCTCTCCTTTTACTCAACAGCCACACTCAGCGATTTCTATTTTCCTGTGGGTGTGATGTCTCTCCTCTACAACTAATCAGCTATGATTTGTCAGCGTTCTTACTGACGATTCATAAAAATTCAGCCTGTGCCTGCAAAAGATGGTCGCGAACTCCTCCCCAAATACACTGCCCCTGGTCTCCTGAGCCTTCTGCTAACCTTGCTTGACAGCCACACAAAAAAAAAAAAAAAAGTGAAATAATTTTTATGGGTACGCTGGCCCGAATGGAAAAGATGTTTGCCCTGTGTCATCTGAAGTGAATGTTAAGGTGGTGAACTTGAGTCTATGTCAATAAGACATGCATGGAGCTCTTACAGACTTGTAAAGAGCAGACAGACTATATGAACCTGACTCTCTGAGTATTTTGCCTTTGATCACACGAATGTCTCTGCCTTTTAACGTCTCTCAGCCTCGCTTACATCTCTGAAAAAAAACAAGGGGAATGTGTCTGGGAGGGGGTTGTCATTTACTGACAAAAGGGTGAGTGCAGAGGCTTGTGGGTAAGAGCTTACACTGGGGACTCTCAAAATGTCTTGCGCTGCAAGAGCTGGGTTGACTGCCTGTCAACGTGCAACAGGATCCCTCTGTTTGTTGATTTTTTTTTTTTTTCTATTCATAGGTAATTGGACATTGGTTGTTCCCTGGTTTCCAGTTATTAAATATTTAGATTACCTGTATTTGGACATTGTAGCTTACCCTGTCATCTGTACATGTGCCAAACAAAACCATTAATCCATCAGTGGAGCTGTGATTCCGTGTAGTTTGCCTTGCCCATAGTGGATTTTTCACTTTGGGCTCACTGTGTTTTTTCCTCCTGTTAAGACTGTGCTGCATGAGTAATATGAATCTTTCTGTCGTCCAGAGTTGTTATCTCTTCATGTTGTGATGTCATATTTAGGTCAGTTTTAACAAGCTGCTGCCTGTTCTCGTTTGGCTCAGGTGAACTACACACCTGTTGAAATGGTTCTGTTACCATGGCGATGTCCTGGTCATCCCTTGGACTTGTCAGTTCTTGGTTGCGCGCGTTTTGCGAAGCTTCGGTACTTACACAGACACACGAGACAGTTTATTATCAAACATAAACAACGGTGTTGGCCGTGCTGAGACACGCAAACACATGCTCGGACACTGAAGACTGCTGATCCAGCACTAGCTGTGTATGTAGCCAGGGCTGCTGCTGCTGTTCCCACTGCGGCCCAGCTGGTTCCGCTCCATCTCTGTTCCCCTATTGCTCCGTCCAGTGAAACCCGTCACATACACTGCTTCTGCTGGGTCACTGTTTTCTGAGTTTTGTTCAGAGGCCAGACAGGACCTACAGTACCTGCAGTTCTGCTGACCTTTTGTTTACTCAGCATAAACCCGCAGGAATAATGCAGCAGTTAAGAGTACAAACCAAATGAATGAAATAAATCAGCAAGACTTTAATGATCATTATTTGGATGAAAATGGTACAGCTTTATATTTTTTGGTGCAATATTCTGGCCAGGTTTTGTTTTTTTGCAAAGCTGTTCTGTTTTTTCCCTTTGTGTGTGTGTGTGTGTGTGTGTGTGTGTGTGTGTGTGTGTGTGTGTGTGTGTGTGTGGCATCTCAAGAGAAATTCCTTAGTTAATGACTGTGGATATGATGCCACATTTTGCACTAGCTTTCTGGGTTTTGCATTTATCTCAGCTAATTTGGTTGGTAATTATACCAAATGTGAGCTGGTTATTTTAAGTTAAGCAGTGTCTCTGGTTGCAGTCCGTTGTCTGTGGACATAAATCATAGCATTTTTTTTTCAATTAATGATCACTTTGGATCTGCAAGCAAAATCCAGTGTTTTTTTTATGTGTAGTTCAAACTCTCACATTTATCAAATGAACAAAATTTTTCACCAAACACATCCAGGCTTGAAAACATCCCTCCAAACTAGTCATGTGTGAAAGCCAAGGAAGACCTACAAAATAATGTACGTTTTTTTTATTCATTTATTTTTTCTCTTTCTTCTCTCCAGAAATCATCCAACAGTGAAAGCAGTATTCGTGGCATGACTACTACAAACAAGGGAAACAAGGCACTAAAGGTGAGTTTCCATAAAAAAATAAATAAATCTTTGCTTATGTGTAAGTGTTAGATCTCATGCTTTTGCTTAATTCTGCGTCTGTGTAATCCCCCCCTAACTCCCCCATTCACGCTTTTGTCCTTCATTTATTTATTTATATATTTTTACCTCTATGTCTCCTTGCTTTCTCTTTTTCCCCATCTCTGCCCCCCCCCGCCCCCAACAGGTGAAGCGGGAGCCTGGAGAGAATGGGACGAGTCTGACGGATGATGAGCTGGTTTCCATGTCTGTACGGGAGCTGAACCAGCACCTGCGGGGCCTTTCCAAGGAAGAGATCCTGCAGCTGAAACAACGGCGGCGCACACTGAAGAACCGGGGCTACGCCGCCAGCTGCCGCGTCAAACGCGTCACCCAGAAGGAGGAGCTGGAGAAGCAGAAGGCGGAGCTCCAGCAGGAGGTAGAGAAACTCGCCTCGGAAAACGCCAGCATGAAAGTGGAGCTAGACGTGCTGCGTTCCAAATACGAGGCCCTCCAGAGCTTTGCCAGGACTGTGGCCCGTGGCCCCGTGACCCCTGCCAGGAGCCCCATCACTTCTGTTATCGGGCCTCTAATTCCAGGCAAGGTGGCGGCAACTAGCGTTATCACCATTGTGAAGTCCAAAACAGAAGCAAGGTCGTAATGCACCGTAAGGGGTTGGGGTGTGGAGGGATGGGAGTGGCATCGGATGAGCATCATTGGTCAGTGTATGATTGTCAAGCACAGGCGCTTCTTGTTCTCCTATTTAGTTTGGAAAAAGGCTGAATGTGCTCTCTTCGGGCAGGACCTTCCTTTCGGGCTGTTATTTAAGAAAAAAAAGAAAAAAAAAAAAAGCTTAGCATAAGCTGGTGTCTCTGCTACACGTGCATGCTACAGAAGCACAGATATACACACTCTGCTGTATACGGAGGAAACTTAGACACTCAAAAGATTAGGATCAATATTCGTTCATTTTTTTTAGTAAGTATCATTCTCTCATGTTTGACTTTTTTCTTTTTTTTTTTTTTCTTTTTTTTTTTACTGACATTTACTTTCCATCAACATTTTGCACATGAGAGAAATAAAGCACCATGTTGTGGCTAAATTTGAAGTTAACGGTCTGCAGAGATTATTCATCTAAAGTCCTTTGCTTGATGTTATTCACTGACCAAACAACTGAATGTTGAGAGGACTTTGGAGGGGGAAGTTACTAGAGGAGTTTCCCATGAGAACTAGTTCATGTGTTTTCATGAAAGAAACAGAAAATCATTTAGCAAATCAGTTGGGCTTTTTTTTTGTTTTGTTTTTTTTCTTTTTTCTTTTTGGGTTGAATTCCATATGTGGAATGATGTTTACAAGTTATATTCTGAGGAATATGACCAGGAAAGGCAATAAAACACTATTTATGCATGGAATAGAAAAAAAAAAAATCCAAATTGAGTTGTCTCAAAGTGTGATGTTCACGCTTTGCAGACAGGAGTTTAGTTAAGTTTCACTCTTGAAGGAGCCTTTCCATGAAATATAGCAAAATGTTTTCCTTGTTTTTCAGTCAGTGGGAGAGGGGAGTTGCATTTGCTTTTGAAAATACGTAGAGGCAAAAAAAACAAACAAAACGAAAACAGTAACGTTGACAGCGTGGGCTACATCGGGAATTGTAGAGTTGTAAATGATTTGTTCATAATGCTGTTTGTGTTTTTTTGTTGTGTGACATCACGTTTCCCTCCTAAAAATGTACCCACCCAACCTTTACTGTTAATCATTATTATCACTATGATGTCTTTGTCCAACCAATTATTTTTTTTGAAGAATACTCCTTCATCGTTGGTTTATTATATAAACAGAAAAGAAAAAAATACATTTGATATCGATTTTGCAATTGTACCAAAAGTGGCTTATTATTGAAGTCTGATAGCTTTTCTAGTGACTAGGCGCGTGCTGTGGCGTAGCGCGTGAAGTGATGTGTAAGTGATCAGGTGGCAGTATCGTTCACTGTATAGATGTCATGCTGTTCTATTTTAATAATTCTTTAGAACTAACATAGGTCAATGTAAAGGGATCAGTCGTCCATCCATATCAGCTGCTTCCATATCTCTTCTTGGCTCAGAATTCTACTTTTTAAACCATTTGAGCTAAGTTCAGCAAAGACCCCATCCACTGAACTTCCATACTGGTGTCTAGAAGAGAAGATTTACGTTTTTTGTGAATCACAGCAACTTTTTTTTTTTTCCCCCTCTCTTTTCTCCAGTGACAGACCTTGAGATCTACAGTACACTAGTATCAAAGCCTTATTTTACATTCTTCCATTTGTCAAGACTTCCTTTTTTGCGCAATAAGGGAGATGTACAGTAAAAGACATGGAAACCCCTTCTTGCCTGGGTAGTTACATAAAAGCAGTGAGGCACGAGAAATCAATGACATGTTCGTGTATTTTCTAAGTTCAAGCCTGCAGTTCTTATCCAGCAACCCAAGAACACATGAATTCATGTGAATCTGTGATCATGTGAGAAGATCAGGTTCATTTTAACGATTGCAGTAAAGTATAAAATGCACTAATTAGACAGGCGTATTGTTTTAATATGCTTTTTACCTGTTTGATATTTGCTCAGGACAGATGTACAGAAAGCGATGTGTTTCACTGAGATATTTTTGACCTCCGGGCAGTAAATTCTCTGGTTCAATGGGCAGTGATCTTTACAGGATTGTAATGAAACCCTGAGACTGATCCAATTCTCTTGTGAAGCAGGATCTTTCTCACTGGCTTATGCTGCACTCCAATCTGTAAAAGGCATAAGTTATTTCAGTGAGGAAAATTCTATTGCATATAGCGTGTGTTGCTATCAAAATGTGCAAAATTACACTCCTTTTTAAAGGGCAATAATATTATTGACTGATCTTTGAGAAAAAAAAAGCAAAGTGTCCTTGTTGCGATCTTCCTAAAAATATTTAATCACATATACAGCAGATAGTGGAAGTAGGGAGGTTTGGTCAGAATGGTAACCAAGGTAACAACTGCCGTACGAGAGTGAGACATTGCTTTGTAGTAATGAAATGGATACAGTTTTCAGTTGGATTATACTCCTCAGTTCACTGAGTCATTTCATTCAGAGGCGGTTTTATATATCATACCACACATTTCACGTGGGAAAATATGTTCTTGATAAACTTCTGAAATCAGATGTCTCATGTCAATGGATGGGTCATACACAGAAGATTGCAGTAAGCTGCAATGTTTAAAAAAAAAAGAAAAAAAAAAGACATGCAACTTGGGTTTTTGTTTGACCCACTGACCACTCGAAATCATATTAAAATGATCCGCTTCTCACTTTTTAGTCCTTTTTTTTTTTTCTTTCATTTTAACAGTCTCAGTCAAGGATCTGCTTGAGGCTTGTTCCCCAGGATACTGAGGTTTGATTGTATAGATATTGTACACAGAGCTGTCTGTGAGGCAGCTGAATGGAGGTTTTGGACAAATGCCTCACTGTATCCTTTTGTGAACATAAATTATTGATTGTCTTGACTCGGAGCTATTTCTCACAGTAATGATTGTGGAGGTTCTTATAATAGCACTGTCGTAAAATGGATTGCAGGAGGCAGGGATATTAAGGTGGGGTATAGTCATCTCTCATTGAGACAAAAACAAGATTGTGGGTTCTTGCTGTGATCTTCTGTGATTTGTACAACAGTATCCTCATTCTGTTTTGCTGTAAGCCAGCACAAGGCGTAGTTCAATTAGCAGCTAAAGCAGAAGCCATGACGTTATCTGCATCTGAGATGGATCTTATCAGTCTCCACATCGTCTCCACAACTCCTTTTTCAAAATGATCATGGTCTTTTTTTTTTTAACAAGAGAGATTGATGGAGTGATATCCTTAGCAGCACTTGTGTGACAACAGTGTACTAGCTTTAGGCTAATAGGCTCAGTTCATCATATCACATGTTTGGTGAGCATATGACTGTGCTGGTTTTTATATCTTGCTCCTCTGATGATTAGTTCTTTGTCTCAGATGTGTTTAAAAAAAAAAAGATAAAAATAAATAAAAGTGACGCTATGACAGCCAAGTTTACAATTGGTAAATGAAATTGATAGGATGTGTTTTGTTATTTTTATGTATGGGTTTTATGTAATAAAATACATTGCAGTACTTTGTATGAACACGGTAACAAAATGGGTGAATTGTAACTATTTATTAAATTATTGTACTTTTTGCAATGTGTAGATAAGTGATGTATTCATATATAACAACTGTGGATTTTAACGGTAAACTAAATCATTCTCAGATGTGTCTAAGTTATTGATGTATTGTATATACTGTATGTTTGTTGATATACATTTACTTTATTTTCTATATGACCAATAAAAATGTTTGGAGAAATGTCCATAAGTTCTTGTCATTAATGAGCCAGATGCTTTAGAAACTGGGTTTTAGAGTATTATGGCGTTGTCATTGACCCAGTTTGATGTCTGTAAAAATAAATTGGTGGGGAAGGCTTTTTTGCTATCAGGGTAGGTTTTAGGAGACTGCGATGATTTCGATGGCACGATTTTTCTCTCTGTGATCCAAAAAAAGCCGTCAGTCGACCCAATTTGAGCAACCTCTGTGGACGTATTTTTGGCCTGACATGAGTAAAACATTCGAGTCATGAGGGATGCTGAGGTGTACCTGTCCTAAATTTGGGCGAGGAGCAGACGAGGCACATTTCCCCTGGTCTTGAAGAGCTCCACTGGTCCATACATCACCTCTGGAGTAGAGACATTACCCTTTTTCTATTTTAAAATCAAAATTATTCTCTAATATCTAAAAGCCTAAATTATTTGTCTGCGTCAGTGAGTAACGCGCATGGCCAAACAAACAACTTTCTTAAACTCATGTGAAATCAATAGAAACGTTCGCACAACATTTTGAAATATCTTTAATTTAAGATATTTAACACTCCCTCAGGCAACTGAAACATCTACACCACTGATTTCACTACATGGGTCCTATTAATCCATTCCCTTCACTTTTTACATTAAGACAAGCTCGCTCACTCTCTGTGCCTCTGACCCGTCTGTAGAACATCCGTGGTTTCCTTGGAGAATCTATTCCTCTAGTGGAAAGCCCAGACTACTCAGTGCCCTCAACGTTTGATTAATTTGGCCTGGATGGGGAGAGGTGAGCCGATGGGCGATGTAGGACGGCATTCGTCATTCTTGCCCACTTCTGCAGCAGGTGCCTGCCCCAGATCTCTCAGCCTGGAGCCCGAAGCATAATTAATGTGGCCTATGCCATCATCAACTGGGCATTCATTTTCCCCGTACCCACATTGCCACTAGCTCTCATTTTATATTAGATGAACAAGTCTCTGAGGTATAATTTTGCGAAGTATGTATTCATTTTTGCTGCTCCAGTGGGTCCAACTCAGCTTTCTTAGCTTAGAGAGATCCTTGTCAGATTCATCAGTAAGCTTTGTATGATCTGCTTAAATTTGCCATTTACATGAATGAAGACATATTAAGAAGCTGCAAAAACATTTTTTTCCCCCTATTATTTACTTATTTATTTATTTAGCCTGGAGGACTCAGGATTTTACTGGACATAGCTCCCTCTGCTGGATTTGTGAAAGGAAGCAATTTACATTTGTCAAGTTTCTTTATATCCACAGGGTTGCGCCAAATCATTTGTAACAAGAATTGTGTGTGGTCATGGACGATGATTGAAATGATCAGTAAAACGTCACGGAGAGCCTGACAGTGAGAAATGTACGAGCGTATTGACTCTCACCATTCATATGGACACAGTTATTGACTGAGCTATCAGAGGTTATCGTTTACAGATGTTACGTAACAATTATTTTGAAGCATACATGCTGTGTTGACGGTGGTAATGCTGATTACTTTTATTCAGACTATTGTTCCTGAACTTTTGTACTGATTGTCGTATTATGCATGTCATATTATTCACGTAGAAAGACAAGTCCAAAAAGCATGCTTTCGCTCTCCATTTCAGTAGCCGTCGCTGTTTAATGTCGTGATACGAAATATTTTGTACGGAATCACTGTATAAAAACAACATTCACAAAACACCCAGTGGCAAGAATGACGACATGTTCGCATCTGTTAGTAGCATAAATATCGCACTGTTCTCATTTAGGACGTGTGTGTGTGTGTGTGTGTGTGTGTGTTTGAGGGGGTGCTTTCGCACATAGGCTGTTGTCTAATACTCAACTGACATGGATCAATACTTATGTCTGTATGCAAGAGACACACAGACACAGAACTCTGTTGAAGAACATACAATGTCCCCTCAGTGTTGTGGTACTGTTAAATTAATCTTTTTCATCATACTGGTAACAATTTGAGCGGAGCAATACAGTTACACAGTAACCTACATATAATAACATCTGGAAATAGTGTGCCGATTGGTGGTCACATGACAGTGGAACAGCTATTGTGTAACAATATGTCGGCTGTCTGAGAGTACTCATCGTACGACTCGATACCAGATGACGCCACTTCCCCGGCAGAGGAGGCGTTGACCCACGATGCTGAAGCGTCACTTTAATGCAGAAACCGGCTATCCATAGAAGGGACGTACGACTGCGTAACCTTTTAGAACAGCAATTGAAAAACTGGCGGTTTTGTGTTTTGTATTTTCGTCATTTCAGTTAGTTTGTCTTGATTATCACTTAACTATTTTTAGATAGGCCATTTGTCGGTTTGTCCACAAAATGATCAAGAACGGTCATCACCAAACGCAAAAGCCAGGGAAAGACGCAGAGGCGAACCCAGTCGCAACAGCCTGCAGTCCCGAGAAAAGAAGACGGATCGTCCGGGTGTGGTGCGATGGATGGTGAGTAGTGCAACTAAATGAGATTATTATTTTTGCTTGTGGAACTAATGTGGATGCTGCAAAACGAAACGCGTCGGTTAACTTAGTGGATGTTCTTCTCGATAAGTTCGCATAAGACTCTCATATTACATAACTGACAGTGATGAAGTGATCTATATGAAGCGCTTATATTATAGATCGTGCGCTGCATTTAATTTTCCTCCTCATTTGCTGTCGTTACGACCTCATTTGTGCCCAGTGCACCTGTCAAAATTATTTTGGCTATTTGTAGGTTCTCGTTCTAAGTTTGTCACTTTTATTGATCTCTCTGAAAACAATTTATTTGTTATTCGTATCAGATGGATTTGGTTCGCTAATACCTTGATTCAGTGAGTAGAGGGCACATTGCCGTGGGCCACTGCACCTTGATATGCACGAGAGCCCTCAGTTTCGCGTGACACTTCTCAGTAGCTGAGTGTGAGCGCAGAACCGAAGATCCCTCCTCAATGCCGTAGTAATAACACGGTCCTTGAGTTTTATGTGCACACAAAAGCCAGCTCATCCTTCCCACGACATAAAAGAAAACGTGCTTTACTGTACCGTGGTCAGTGAGATGTGACTGACTCGGTCGGTCACAGAGTGCACAGGGATATACAGTCGGACGTCTGCTCCCTATAGAAATCAGCCATGAGATGAGTAGGCATTTCATTTGGGTTCTCGCTGAAATCAGCGACATCAAGTATGTTTTTTTCAGCAAAGTTAATTTTCAAGTAATCATAGATACTGTGCTTTAATGCTGGATGACAATGTATTGATAAAAAGCAGTGCCATAAGACCAAACATGGCTAAAGCTGTGAAGCAAAACAGGTTGATTCTTAACTGCAGATTCAGTGTCATGTACAACAATGTGCATTTCATTTAACACACTTAAGATGGCAAAAAGCAAAAACTCAGCTAAAGTGTTCTTTACCATACTCATCACTTCACATTCTCTATCACACACACCCTAATGCATGTGAGTCAACCCATGAAAGCTTTCAGTAAGCCAAGTTTCCAGTTTTGAAACATCAAAATATAAACACTTGTCGTAACAAGTCCTTCAGTGTGCAGAACCCTCCAAGATGCTTCCACCTCTGGGAAGAACCAAGCCCTAGAGATGCCACTAAAGGCTTCCAGGCTTTTGCTCTGAGCACTGTAGGAGTGTGTAGAGTACAGCATGGCTTTGTGCTGTAACATGCCTATAAAGCAGAGCAAACACAAAAACAAATGTACCATTGTTCTCAGAACTGTCTTATGCCAAAACGTGGCGAGGAAAATAATATCATTTATCTTTTAAAGGTGTACCATATCTGCCTTTAAAAACGTAAACCTCCCCTGGTGTGTATGGCTTCACCAGTGAGGGGGGAAAAAAGTAAAAGCTTTGAATTCTTGTGCATGTAGACCAGGATTATGGTGCCTTTCTCTGGGAGAATTCCAGCCATTTCTGTCCGGCTGCCTGACTGTGGTTTGATGGAATGTTGCAGAATGTTTGGGATGCCAGAATATTAAGCGGTGGGGTGAGCTCCCAAAGAGAGCTAGAGTAAACACACCGTGTTTCAGTAACCCCCCTAACCTCTGCAGCTCACACCTGCCCCGCTTGTGTTTTCATCCATCCGTTACAAACTCGTTCCCCATTGAAAAACTCTCCAATCATCCCGCACGCGTCCCCGTCTTATTCTGTGTAGTGACACTGGTTTGTGCTGAAAAAGCCTCTTTTTATGGTTATTGGTACTTTCAGAGCCTGACGTCATTCTAAGTGTTTCATTAAAAGTCCTTTGCAGTTAAGCAATATGACTAGTCTGAGGTAATGAGCGGCAAGGGAGGACAAATCAAGGTTCATCTCAGCATCGCTGCAGAGACTTGTGAAGGTTATGCTGAAGTCCCCCTCCAACCTCTCAGCTGTTTGTCACACTGTCATCAGGACAAAGTGCTAAGATAACAGAGTGTGTATAACCATGAAAAGATTATCTCTCCTTCTATATCTTTATGACTGGGGGAAAAAACTCTCCGCGTCATTATGATAGTGACACTTTGGAAACCGTGTTTAAACAGCTCGTGATACTGAACATGTGGTTAGAAATGATCTCTCATCATAACTGTCTCGTATCTCAGAAACAAACAGAAAGGTAGTCATATGTTGATGGAATTTTGCGAGAGTTGTCGTTTAGTTAAGGCATAGATCTGCTTATGGATCTGTGGTTGCCAGTCGACAGCTGTCTTCCACTTTGCCTAATAATTCAGCCACATGGAAAAGATGTCCAATCAGTGGCCTCTAGGTCAACAGTCACTGAGGGTTTTTTTTTCTTTCGTTGAAGTTATGGCATGCGACTTCCACAAGGATGTTCTTCACTCCAGTCCCCTCTCTAAAAAGTAAATTGTATGAAGCCTTTACAGTAATCCAATTTCTTTGGTTGAAATTTTCTTGTAAATGTGTGCTGTCCTTTCTGTTAGCTCTCTTTTCATGTGATACTTTTGGCCCTAGTATGAGAGGTGAAGAGCTCAGATGGTGTTTGGGTGTCTAGTAACCAGCGACACTGGTTAATATTTCATTGTCTGATCTCTGAGACTCTTCTGATCATTGCCTGCTTAAAGAAACAGCAGAATTTGTTTTGTTATGAGTTTGTTCCTCAGTTTCAAGGGTAGAAACACACACACACACACACACACACACAGTTGGAGGGCCTCTCCCACTGTGTTATGTAACCAAGTGTCAGTATCAGCCATTCCTCCAAGTCTTCACCTCCAAATGGCCCCCTCACATGGGGTTGGATCCACCATCTGCAGGCTGAGCCGAATCAGCTCTAATAGCCCTTCACATGCTGGGTCAATTTGATCATGAATTCAGGTCATGAGATTTGATTTAGCTGCACTGGGCCTAATTTACTAAAGACGTTCATGTTCGCTGGGGTTTTTAGTCATTGCAAAACCAGCAACTTTGCCTGTAATTTGTCAAAGTATATTCAGACCTTCCAGTCATCTTCTGTTATATCCAATTCCAAACAATCTCTTTTTTTTTTGTTCTAGCTGTAGTAAATCTAGCTCTGCTTGTATTGTGTTTCCAAACAGTATGGTGAGAGACTGTTGGATTCTTGAGGACATACAAAAAGGTCTTAATAGAGAGCTATATATCAAACCTGTCTTCCCCGGACTACATAGAAGGTTTACTCAAGGCGGTCGTAAAAACATGAAATGATATTACAGCAAAGGGAAATTGGTCACATTAGTGCGTTGTCATGGGAATCAGTTACTGATTGGGCCACTCAGGATACGCTTCTTGTTTCAAAGTCATTCTTAATCACAGACTCAATGACGTTCTGTTGAACATGCTGTCCTTGAAAGGCCCAAAGGAGTTTTACTGAAGGAATAATGCTACGCTTCCCCTGTTAAGGATTGTAGATTGTGAATGGGCACCACTCCCTTGCTCACATTATTTTTGTTTTGTTATCAGTTAACCTTTATGGCATTTCTCATTGCTGTCCTTGCTTATGAGTTGTGTAGTTTTATGACGTTCCATCAGTTACATTTACAGGATAAACAAGTCTGGTGCATGCTTTATCTCTCCACTTAAATTGACACATTTATTTTTCCTCTCCAACTGTGCAGTACTAATGAGGTTGAAAAAGAAGATCAAAGGGTCAAGATAAAGTATTGTTGCAGCCTCTCAGAACTATTAGGTTGATACTAACAAGTAATATCTCAGTTAAAACGCGTCACTGAAACATATTTCGTTGCTGAGAAAATGCACAACTTTTGAAATAATACTTTGTACCAGCATGCCTTTGACATGTCATGCTTGAGTAATTTTTCCTAATCACCCAAAAGTTTGTTTGTAATATCCTGTGTTAATAAGTTTCTAAACTCAGGTGCACTGCGTACGGTTTAGTATGGACTGCAGTCCATCCGTCAACCATTCCTTTTGAAGATTACATGCAAGCTTAATATCCCTAAGTATGCGCTAGGTAATCTGGTAATTGTATGTAGTGTAAGATTATAAGGGATATACTAAACCTAAGGCAGTGCTGTGTTTTTTATTACTGCGTCTGTTTAGGTTTTTCCCCGAAGGTTTCTGTCAAAACTAGTCTCAGTTATACAGTCTTGTCACTAAAGTGGCACTAAAGTTTTGTTGCTTCTCTGTCTCTCTGCTTCCTTTGTCATGACACACAATAAGGAAATATTTTTTGAGGGAGCTAATGCTAAGATATCAAGGATGATTAGTATATATTATAGTATATCATAAGTGTGCTGTATCTACCAAGTCTTGTTGGTATTACAGGAGGCCAAATTCTCATGGCTTTCACAGAATATCAACAGACGCATTGCCAGGAGGAGATTATGTAATAAGCTTTGCTCTGATTAATCTAAAAGTCTGTAGAGGAGCTGTTGCGCCACCTGTGTGGATATTATCCATCCTGTTTTTATTTACAGTTCATGTTTATTGCTTATTGTTTCTTTTTCCCACAGCTATGACATGGTCCATTACGGGCACTCTAATCAACTGCGGCAGGCGAAGGCCATGGGGGATTACCTCATCGTAGGAGTGCATACAGACGGTGAAGACACGCACGCACGCACACACGCGCACACGCACGCACGCACCCCCCTGACCAGTCTACACTAGGACAGTGCAGCTGAAGTCCTGGTCTGCTAGGTCACTACAATACTTGAGCTATGTTTGAGAAAATGAGGAGTTATTTCAGGAGAGATTGTGTATTCTCTTCTGTCCTCAGAGGCAGGGACACACTGACACTGTGACGCACAGCAATAGACTTATACAAACAGCACGACTTTCACGTTACCACGGAACAACATGACCCTCAGTCAGTCTCTGGATAAACATACCGAACAACCACCAGTACCTTATGTTCCTGCTTCATAATGTTTGTCAACTAAAAGTCGCTCCGCTGCAGTAACGTTCAGATAAATAATCGTACATTCTGTTCTTAAAAATGCCGACTGACGTTGTCAATCCACTCTTAATGTTAATGAAAGCGTTACTGATAGGGTTTTGTTTCTTTTTTTTTTTGTCTACAGAGGAGATTTCAAAGCACAAGGGCCCTCCGGTTTTCACTCAAGCCGAGAGGTACAAGATGGTGCGTGCCATCAAATGGGTGGATGAGATAGTGGAGGGTGCACCTTACGTCACCACTCTGGAGACTCTGGACAAATACAACTGCAACTTCTGTGTGCACGGAGGTGAGTCCCACAGCACTTGGGGGGGGTCTTCACGGTGATATTGTAAGTGAACTCCGGTGGACGAAAATCTGATCCGGTCATATTTCTTTATTTTGTTACAATAAACATGGTTCGTGTGGTATGCATGGTCTCACAAGTAATATTGTTGTAAATAATGGGTATCGGGCGACCTCACAAGGGGACAGCAGATCATTTTTAATGTGTTTTGACTGTGGGATGCTTCAAAGGCACTGCTTTCACAGGGGGGTTTGTGACATTTGCCTGTAGTGTGACTATTCTGGATAGTGACCCAGATAAACGCCCCTACAACGATTTGACAACAATTCCAATGTTCTCTCTGCAGATGACATCACTCTAACAGTGGATGGGAAGGACACATATGAAGAAGTGAAAAAGTCAGGCAGATACAGGTACAATTTAGTCATATCGAGTGTTTCAAGGCAAAATAATAGTAACAGTATCTTTGCATTGGTTGGTTTTTTTATGAATGCGTTTTTCGTGGGAATTGATGTGATTATAGAGAGTGCAAGCGAACTCAGGGAGTCTCCACCACAGACCTGGTCGGCCGTATGCTGCTGATGACGAAGGCCCACCACAGCAACATCGTCAGTTCTTTTCTCTTTTTTTTTTCCTTTTAATACGCATCCTTACTTCACCCCTTCTAAACCCCGTCAGGACGATGTCTCATTTCATTCTCTTATCTCGTCTCTCACAGGGCAGTTCAGACTATCAGCAGCACACAGACAACTTTGGAAGGGTAAGTGTCATTTCATTTCTGTCAGATGCCTTCTTCTTGATCCAGATCATCATATCGCTCCGGTACCTCTTCATAATGTTTGGTGCTAGCACACTTTTCATGTACAAAATATTATCTCTTCAAATAAATCAAAGTGACTTCTTGTTTATAATCATCATTTGGTTAGATAACTGTGGCTTCAATTCAGGTTATTGATTGACTGGTATGGAACTTAGAGGTTTTTTTGTTTTTTTTGTCTGGCCTCACGAGTGTTCCTTTTTTTTTAAATGTAATGAAAATTCCACATATCACTTCAGAGGCGAAAAACAAACAAACAAACAAACAAAAATCTGCTCTGGTGCTGTAGACTGCCATTTTGGATGTCAGGTTTTCCTGCTCATGTTTTTCTCTAGCCACTTCTCTTTTCCATCTGCCAAAGTTGCCCTCACATACAGGGCCAGGCTGCCTAAAACAAAAGACTTGATTGTGACCTGAATCTATGACCAGAACAGCAGTCACAGCCAGGAACTAATGAATACCATCTCTGTATGCCCAGCTCAGACTGACTGAGGGAATTAACTCTTTGTTACTTAAGATGGATGTGAGAGGACACGTTGTAATTATTTTAGTTACGTAAGATATTTTTGGGCTATTGTATGTTTGTTTCAAGGACCAGAAAAAGAAAAGATGTTGAAGGTGCAAGCGCTGTTAGGGGGATTTTTATAGAGTGAAATTTTCTCCTAACCACTGGGAGGTGCTATAGCATCATCACTGTTATGAAAGGGAAATGAACATTACCTTATGAACATTATCAAATATTTGCTGTCATATGAGAATGTGCTGTAAAAGTATGACATAAAATATAGAGGTCTGTCTCTTGGAGTGCAGACATGAACGGACACCCTCTTGGCTGAACACTGTGGTAACTCTCTTTGCTGTTGGCCCCACAGGGTCCAAAAGGCCACAGTCCATGGACAGGAGTATCCCAGTTCTTACAGACATCCCAGAAAATCATCCAGTTTGCCTCAGGGAAGGAGCCACAGCCTGGAGACACCATCATCTATGTCGCTGGAGCCTTTGACCTTTTTCGTATCCTGTCACAGTAGAGCTGAAGACATCCGGGCAGGTTTCGATAAAATAGATCGCTAAGTCTTGTATGGACGAAAGACTGTCTTTTCTTTCTGAGTTTACACTGCTGTGTGCCTTGACAAGTTTCTAAACAGATATTGGCCATGTGGATTTCCTGGAGGCAGTGTACAAACTTTCAGACAAGCCATATGTGATTGTGGGGTTACACTTTGATCAGGTAGGATTGGTGTCTCTGTCTGTACTGAGGATTATACACGGCTTTGATATGTCAGTCGTGTTTGTCAGTTTAGCTTTTGTTATTATGTGCAGACGTCTTTGGTGGAAGGGAGCTTTTGATTATTTGGTTACTGAGAGCTTTTAGTTCTGGGTTATCATTTCTCGCTGTGTTTTAGGAGGTGAATCGCTATAAAGGGAAAAATTATCCCATCATGAATATCCATGAGAGAACACTGAGTGTGCTGGCCTGCAGAGTGAGTGCTTTTTGGTTCTTTGTCTCACACACAGACGCGCACACACACACACACACACACACACAGAGTTTCTGCATATCTGTCGTGAGCCTGGTGACTATATCTGAATGAAGTCTAATCGGTGTGATGTCTTCACTAGTACGTCTCTGAAGTCGTGATAGGAGCTCCTTACGCAGTCACAAAAGACTTACTGGACCATTTCAAGGTATGATCACACTTAAATACAAGACCATTAAATTGAGAGGGCATGCACAAATCCACTGCCCACATACTGAGTGCTCCGGTGCAGTACGCTTATCCTCTGTCACTGTGCAGGTGGACCTGGTATGTCATGGGAAGACAGAGGTGTTTCCAGACAAGGATGGCTCAGACCCTTACGCTGTACGTAACGCTCTGACAACTATTCAGTATTCTGCCATCTCCACTGAATGGTACCTGAGGGTGTTTGTACATGTGTTGTTGTTTTTTTTCCCCCTGTTTTCAGGAGCCTCGAAGACAAGGTATACTGAGAACTGTGGATAGTGGAAACAGCCTGACCACTGATGACATAGTACAGAGGATAATCAAAAACAGGTGAGTAAGTAATTAATTGTCAGGGAGTGACACTGGACGGTAACATGTCAGCCTAGTTCAGACATGCAGTTTATCCTTTTCATTAGATCTCGGACTGATCACGTAGATTCCATTAAATCCATAAACTGGATGTGAAATATAAAGGTAAATTATTGAATGTAATATGTTTGTCCATTCAAAAGTCAAGTTAGTTCATTACTAGACTTAATCCTTGCATAAGAGACCTGCCCAAACACGTGGACAGTTGTTATGGCAAGCTCAGATAAAGCTTTGCTGAAATTAGTATGTGTTTACGAAATCTGTGTATGTACATGTTTCTGTCAGACTGCTGTTTGAAGAAAGGAACCAGAAGAAGGAGGCTAAAGAAATGGCCGTAATTCAGGCCATGAAGAGACGAGAGGAAGAAAAAGCCAAGGAGAGAGCCCAGGCTGTGGTGTAGGAGGACCCTAAGCACACCCTCAGATCCATCAAAGACTCAGAAACCTAATATTTCCAAATGCTTTCGCAGTCAACCACCTGTCTCTGATGGTCTCATTCACTCCTCCACCCTCTGGAAAGAACACGATGCTTTTGGAGACTACACCCCTTTTTTTTTTTCAGTTTATCCTTCCTTTGTTTCTGTAACTGATTTGGCCAATCGTGTGTGTGTGTGTGTGTGTGTGTGTGTGGAAGTTATGTTGTCATGGAATGATTTCATGTAAACTCTTTCTTGTGAACCTCTCTCCCTTTTAATTAGTTAACTCAGGAGAAGGGGAGGGAAATGATAGCACTGATACAGAAACCAATATTAACTCATGCAAGACTGAAGAAATTTTCTGTTTGGACAGATTCTCTGGAAAAAAAAATGGACTTCCTTCAGTAGATCCAAAGACCAGAAAGTTTAATTTTGTTCATTGAATTCAGTGACATCTGGGTGTATTGTCAGAACGTAATGGACTGATTCAGCGAGGGGAGAGAAGTGGGTGTGACGTGTAATGAACGGGACGTGAGAGGGCATTATATGACATCATCAGGTTTCCTCATCTCCTCAGTCAATCTATGAAACATGCGCTTTTTTTTTTTTTCTGTCATCTGTGAGGCACAGATAGTGCCTTTGATCCAGGCTCGTGGTCTAAACATTAACAACGATTTTCCCGTGCACTGTAAATATGTACTGTATGTATGTATCTATTTTAAATGAAGTATATCTATAGAAAAATAAGCTGTAATTATCAGGGTGTTTTAGCTAGAATAGTCCATCTCATTTCAGCCTTGCTAACATTAAGTACACTAAGTTCCCTTAGCCAAGAGGGTGAATTTTATCAGTAGTGGTGCCCAAACCTTCAACGTCTTAACCTCAGTTTAAACAACAACAACAACAACAACAACAACAACAAAACAACTCAAAACAAGCAACTAACAGGTATGAAGCTAAAAGCAAGTGTTGTATGGTTGCTCAAGTGTAAAATACTTTTGCCTCTTAATTTTACTTTGAAAGTTAATTGCTTGCTTTTGCTCCAGGAGTTGTAAGACATTGCCTCCATTGTTTTAAATGGATATGAATGAAAACTGAACTCTGGTATCCTTCTGCAGGAAAAGTGAGTGCTTAGTGCGGTCCAAAAAAAAAAAAAGATGTCTGTGACTGTTTCACACTTGTGTACATATGACACATGTGGACATTTCTTTGAAACTTGTTAATGGCATTCCTGGTGACACTCCATCCAAGATAATTCTGTTTGGAGACAATCACACTTCTATCTTGTCATAAGCAGCTATCACTACCCAACTGCACAAAAAATTAAAAGCGCAGTACTGTACTTTGATCACTAGAGGTCGCTGTCTAATTTGCAGAGAAAGAAATATCCTGTAATTTCTCAGTTTGCTTTAATGTTAGGTCATTTTAATTGTTCTGAAGATCGGTCAATAATTTTGCATAACTAGATCTAAATTGACTAAATATGATACGTGCTGTTTTGAATTCATATGTGAACATGTTTTGGCCAATATCAACAATTTTTACTTTTTTGTCCTAATGTTAAAGTCTCAATATCAGAAGTAAATTCTCAGTTATTCAGATTTCTTTGTTATTTCTTAATCTGTTCAATCTATAAACACAGCCCAGTAGTGACCTATAACTAAATGATGTCTGAAAGCAGCTAAATCAGTATTGCAGTAGCTTCAGGGAGTCTGGTATAATAAGACTGCTAATGGTTGACTTTTTATCCAGTTTTTTGAATATAGCATTTAATTGATCATGTGTTGAAGTGTTTTCTATTAGTTTTTTTGGACTTACACTCCTTGTTCAGTGTGGGCATCAATACAGCCTGCCAATGTTTTGTATTCTTAATCATGCCGACAACTGTAACACAGTGTTGTTTGATGGTGAATGATAAATCAAATTCCATAAAGAACTGAGGAGCTGGATGTAACTGGGAGTAACACAGTACTAATGGGAATAGAATAAAATATGAACCCATGCTCTCCTCTTTAGAGAACCCGTGTCCTCTTCTGAAGGAGAAGCAGGTGGGGTTTTGTTTTTTTGTTGTTGGTCCTTATACAGTTACTCTGTTTTCAAATGGTACGGTCTACTGTAATGTCTGAATGTATTTTGTGTATACCCCTATACATCAGTTTTACAAGGTGTGTAATTTGTTACAATATACCATCCCTATTAATAACAAAAATAACAGCATCTGTTTCTTTGTCTCTGTTATTGCATCTTTCTGCCCTAATTAAATGTAAGTCCATACGAAACTGACCATTTAGATAGGATAAACATTATGAGGTTTTTAGTTTACATTTAACATGGGCTGTAAATAGCTTTCGACATATGATCAGTAATGAAATTTGTTATTGTGGAGTCAAAGGAAATGGTGAATTCATGGAAGACTGTATACCTAGAATACATAGGAGTACTCAATATGTTATATTCCATGTATGCTATATTCAACCTAATTCATTTTCCTGACACATCAGTAACTTCTACTCAGGTCCATGTATAATAACTGAGATCAGTGGTGCATATGGTTTCAGTGGACAACATTCCCCAGGTTGTCTGTTTAATTGACTTCTACCTAGCATAGCCCAGGTGTTCTAAGTAAATTAGATGTGATTAGATGTGCAGTTATGTCTAAGCGTATTCAGAATTGTATTTGATAATATTAAAGTCCACACAGTTGGATCACAATCCTGATATACTTGTCAACATTTTAAACATTGTTTGAAAACCTGAAGAGATATACAAACCTGAATGAAAAGGAAGTGCTATTTTCATTCTGAATTATTCAGGTTTGCCAGTGGAAAAGAGAAGGTATCATCTGAAAATATGGAATTTTGCTGCATCACAAATAAGAATTCACATTCTCCATAGACACCAGCGACGAAATCGTGTAGTATTTCTGTTCAAGATAAAAAAAAAAAAAATCTAAAAATAAATAAACAAATAAATAAAAACAAAAAATTAAAAGCAACAACGACAAAACACTGAAATTATAATTCGAGAAAACATTTCAATATTTGTGCTGGGTAAATGTTAAAACAATTATTCAGTTTAACGACTCTGTATATTGGGTCCTCAAATGTTACATCATCACCACCCCACCCACTTGTTCTAAATTACACAGTTCACGTCAAGAAATTTGCAGGCCACGTCATCTCGGATTCAACGTAGTTGAATTTTAATTTGATGCCCACGTTCTTTCACACAATTGCCATGCTTGCAAAAGATCCACTGTCGCTATTTAGGAAAAAAAACAATGTTTCGGTGTTTCGAGCTGGAAACTCTGCAGGTAATAACCAAATTATACTCCACACTAGCGTGGAGTTATTTCAAAGGACAGAGTAAACTAGTGCATTGCTATCAGTGATTGCAACGATAATCGATAATGTCTAAAACGTTTCGATTGTTTGTTTGTGCACCTCACCAAAGACTTGCATGAGGTCAGTGCGACTGTGTCTTCAGTCAAAGGCTACAGAGGAGGAGAAAAAAGCTCGCACCGTGAGTGCAAAAATTGACCGAGATCTGTTTGATCAAGCCAAGTATGAGATGAACACAGTTCAAATTTTAATGTTGGGTAAGTGATATGAAACAGTAA
The DNA here is from genome assembly GCF_902362185.1 of Chanos chanos. Taxonomy (NCBI): domain Eukaryota; kingdom Metazoa; phylum Chordata; class Actinopteri; order Gonorynchiformes; family Chanidae; genus Chanos; species Chanos chanos. Next base: position 14,571,601 of record NC_044507.1, read on the forward strand.
GTGAGGTTGTAGTGGGTCCTGGGTGGCCCGCACGGACAAGAACATGTATAAATAAGTTGTCACAACAAACAAATCACACAGATGAATATACCATTTCCTTCAGCGGGTAATTTGAATGAAGGACTGCATAAATAAAGCAATATTTCTTAGACGTGTAATGTAGTGTTTTGCTTTACATTTGTTGCTATTTTACTTTGATGTTGTCAGCATTATCATTGCCATATCCTTTTTGGTCCCCATGTGTGAAAGTTTAAGGAATGTCTGACTCTGTCTGTTATTGTGTAAAGGCACCCCAGAGAGTGGGAAGAGCACTCTTGTTAAACAGATAAAGATCATTCACAGCCATGGGTTTACCAGACAGGAACTCATCAACTTCAAGGTACCATTCTAGTTGCTCTGCTATCTTCATCACTAGGCTACTCATAATGTTGTATTCACATTCAGTTGTAATGTTGCAACTGCAATGTTTCCCCTACAAACCCACCATATGTGCATAAATTTTATACCATTTCATGTTTCAAAGCTGTTATCTTAAACCAGTCAGTATGTTGTGCTTTAGACTGTATTCATAGACTTCCTGTGTTTTACTTGCTATCCAGAGTTTCCTCTCCAACAAAGCCTGATGCAAGGAATCCTCAGTATTCCAGGGATTCCTGCTGTGTGACATCTGGGAATTGTTAAGATTACACTTAAGCATACATGCTAACTAGTTCCGTCTCATGATAAATATGTGAGGGGAAAACTCAGGGGAACAGAGCAGTCAATTAATGACGCAAGCAGTGGGATTAAGGAAATGGCAGTGCATAGGAGAACACAGAAAAGCACTCAATGGTATTGGCTTGTCTCTGTAGATATAGCGTGCACTGTTATAATATACTTTAAAAAGCCTCTAGGCCACAGGGCATCCTTACATATAGAATTTTGTTTGTTGGGTCAGAAAGGCATCCGAGGAATGGTATGAGGTTACTGAGGGGAGATGATTTTATTCATTTTATTAATTTGTTATGGCTTTTGTGTAAAGCCATTTATAAATATCAAATGCAAAAGAGAGAGAGAGAGTGAGAGAGAAACTAATTCAGTCACAGTCACTTTAAATGTCACTTTTAAATTTGCTCATTTCACAGCCTGCTGTTTTGGATAACCTTCTAACATCAATGAAGTTTGTCCTACTTGGCATGGGCATGTTGCGGATTAATCTGGCCAACCATAAGAACAGGGTGAGTCACCATGCCAGTCCACTCCAAAACAAACCTGCCAGCACATCAGCTGATTCTCAAGCCATTCATCCCTCATTGCTTGCAACAAAAATGCCTTGCTGTTTCAGTTCATTTTGCTGTAGACAGAAAAAGACAGAGAGAGGGAAAGGTGTTTTCTCTGAACCTCACTCACTTGAGCCATTCTCTGTGCCTTCCATTTAGCATTTAACTTTTGTTAAACATGTACAGACATAAATCACCTCTCTGAATCATAGTCTGTACCAGCCTAGTCAACAGACTACAGACTACAACTATAGGTATCCTCTTCAAAGACCTTAGTCATTTTTACTGTTTGTTTTTTTCTTTTTTTGCACATTATAACAATTTACACATTGTTATGCTCTTACTCATATGAACTCGTAGCTTTTCACTTTGGGGGTGGGGGGTGAAATTGTTTATTATTGCATGTATATGAATGTAATTTAAATGATATGCACATGCATCTGTCTTCCACTTGTCCCTACAGGTGCATGCTCGCTCCATCCTGTCCTGTGACTCCTGTGTTGGGGAAGATCAGGAGTTGCTTCCGTTTGTGGCCCATGCACTGTGCAGTCTGTGGGCTGACCAGGGGGTGAGAGCAGCAGCGTCCAGGGGCTGTGAGTTTCAGCTCAATGATTCTGCCCTCTAGTGAGTAATCACCCGTTGTTTGACAGTGCTAGACTCTGGTTATAGCTCGGGGCTGTTCACCTGTCGATACAGAATGGGGATGTTGCCGCTGTATTAACACATTGCTTTCAGGAAATGACTCTCCTGACATTTACTGAAGAGCTTCCTAACTGCTCCCTTATTAAAATGCGTCGTTAGCGGATGTCCCGCTAAATGGGGCTGGAATAGATGAACAGGCAAAAATAATTACTGCCTCAAGTCAAACTGCACCCGTTCTAAGTCACCCATTTGTCTAAATGACAAACGAGTGACTTTAGCGAGACTGCCTGAATGATATGGACTTGGTGCTTTGGGTGCTACACATAATAGTTTGCATGTATGTCTTATCATACTGATCTTTGAAACCGCACACTTCTGTGCCTGACAGTTAAAATCAGTTCCATGGGGATGTTCCAAGACCCTATCAATTCTCTGCTAAACTGTTTGCCTCTCCATATGACATTGATGAGAAGGATTTCCCACACATTCTCTCTTTTCTCTCTTTTCTCTCTCTCTCTCTCTCTCTCTCTCACCCTATTGAACAGTCTTGGAGCTGTGTTACTGGGCTCTGTTGCTGCTGTCATAGTGACCATTATAGCGCTCTGGTTTGAAAGCTACAGTCAGTCCATGTGTGGGATACAACAAGCATCATTGAAAATGATGCAATTATTCAAAAACGATTTGTGTAAAAATGAAATGGTTTCATTATCATTTTTGTCATTCAATACTAGTCTGATGCATTATCTTTTCTCTTCTCAGGGACGTTTTAGCATTAATGACAAGTGTTTCATCATGTTTGTGCCCTGACAGCTGTCATAAAATGATGAATTGTTCATCCCTGTGCAAAAATTACTCAAGTGTTAAATGACTCTGGAGTTGTGCTTTAAGAACGAGTCTGTTTATCTTGGAGCTTGAAGTTTTGCCAATTTTTTGCAGATTATTCACCCACTAGTTTTCAGTACTTGAAGTTCTTGACATTTCTGATGAGCTTTGTTGTGATGCTTTGTCATTGCTTTATACAATGTTTGGTGGCACTTCTAAGCTTTTCCTTTTTTTTCTTTCACTATTGTTGTACTAACAGGAACATTATTTTGTACACTACTGTATTGTTACTGGAAAACAGTCCAGATGCTAAGAGAAATAACTTTGCACAACGAGTAGTTTCTTGATACTTTGTGGGCCTGTAGAGCAAATGTACGTCTGTGCAAATGCATGTTTGTTGAGGCGAATATGAAATTCAGGTGTTTTATGGTTTGTCTCTAAGGCAGTACTGTCTTGCTCTAACAAATCAGTGCCCCAAAAAAAGCAGTGTTCTGAATATTTCAAAGCATTTTGTGCGTGTTCAATGCATCAGAAAACAGGCTGTTGTGTGAAGGACTGCTGTGAAGTAGCTCCTCAAACTACGACATCAGCCATGTCATTGTAGCACGAGTAGCGTCAGTTAGGAGGTTACCATGGCACGTTGATTTAGCCTTCTGTTGCACTCAGCAGCTGACCTCAACTCTGTCTACACTGTTAGGTCCACATGCAAGTATTTCACACACCTGAAACACACCTGTTATTTAACTCGAAACAAAATAACTTTACACACACTCCCTGTCATTTGCTCATCGATCCTGTGCTTTCTAGCTCTATCTCCTCACTAGTGCACTTCATTTAATAAATCAAGAGCCTGGTAATTAGTAGACAGCTTGAATTCATTGTGTTAGTGCAGGGTTAAATGTGCGGTCAAGTGGGTCCTGAGAACTGGAGTTGCAAAACACTGTCCAAGTGGGCTGAGATTTGTGCTGCGCACTCTGAAGATGCTCTGGTCAGCCTGCTAGTCTGATGTGCTAGATCAAGATGTCACTGACTTGGTACAGGAGAAAAGTAGTGAGTGGGAGGTCAGGAACTGGCAGGAGTCCGACCTCCTGTTGGTATTTGTTTTCTTCTTCCTCTGTGTCACAGCACAATGCTCCAGCTGGTGTTTGTCACTCCACTGTGGTGCTAATTACCCTCAGTTGTCATGGGTCCATTTCAGTAAGGACAACATGAAGCATGTAACACCTGATGTGCTGATTTTTCTTAGAAACTAATTGTTGCCATTTATCTTTGGGGAGAGGGAAGGATATAGGCTCTCCACTTAAAATCTTTTAACTGACAATTTTGCTTTCTTTGTATTTCCAGCTTCTTTGAGAACATGAACCGTATTATTGCTCCAAGCTACATACCTTCAGAGCGTGACGTACTGAGGGTTCGAGTGAGGACCAATGGTATAATTGAAACTCATTTCAGAGTGAATAACCTGCTTTACCGGTAAGACACCTCAGAGAGACATTCTCTACAAAAAAGTAACATAAAAAGGGTGATGACCAATTTTAGGGCTCCCACACAGTCTCTCAGAGTTACTCACCAGTGGTAATGCAAAAAATATTCTGCTGGCTGGCTTTCTGTGGCAGTTTGACTAAAATTGCCTGGTGAGCAAACAGGTAAAACATTTTCGACCATTGCTCTAAGGAAATGTTGTGGAAGCACTGTTTGGTCTCTATTAAGACTAGACAACACCTAGTAAAAGCCTCAAAGCAATTTTGTTAACTGTGTTTGGTTTGTCCAAAGCTATTGAGTTAAAGAGGCATGTTATGGTATTGTGAATGTCCTTTAGAATCGTAAACTCATAAGCTCAATTAAAAAAATGTGTTTTGACTGTCAACCTGTTAATTAAATACTCCATTCACATTAGTGCACAGTGAGTATTGGGACAAACTTTGGTAAGTAGAGTTTTAGTCTATATCTTCCATAAGGGGTCATTCACTGTGTTGTGTTCTAACATGCGTCTGTTTTTGTGTATCTAGCTGTTTTAAAGTAATTAGTTCTGTAAGTAAGAATAAATATTCATGTAAATCTCTTCTTAAAGTTGTCTGACGTAGTTTAAAATTGCAATGAAATATACATGCGCCAGATTTCACTACTTCAGTGTGAAACTTTTTTTTTTTTAAGCAATTTGAATTATTTATGCAGCCAAATGTTTCATGAAGTGAATAATTGAAACAACCTCTTCCAGGAATTTTGCAGATTCATGGGAAGCCATGTCTAGATGTAAGATGTAAAATTTTATCCATCATCAAAAGCTGACAGTTCAAAATAACAGTAAAACTGACATTAAGAAAAAAAAAAAAAACCAAAAAAACCCCCAAAAGAGTGATGAATGATGCAGCGATTCATCCTTCTCTGTTTTGGTTCTCGGTGTTAATGAGAAGCTCAAAGATGAAGATTTCTTTTAGTCTAGCTGTGACTCGCTGAGCAGTGCTGGTGGTCCCGGGGGGCTCTCTCTCCCATCTCTGGTGCTCTCGGCTCAGCCAGGGGAGCTGGGGAAATCACGACACCTCCTCACAGCTGGAGCTGTATGACACACTGATGTATGAATCAGTGCCATGAAATATTGATTGCAATCCATCCCTGCATTCGGAGGGTGATAAAGAACAGAGAGACCTGTATCCCTGCCCCCATGTTTTCTTGGCTTTCTTGACACCCTAACACACTGCTGCAGAACACACCCTACTCTCTACCCTGCCTGTGCCTGCCAGGAAAAGATAAGCCAAAAAAGCAATGTTCTCACCTTTTTCTTAGAAGTCAGCATGAGAGAACCAGGAAATGCGGCATGCATAGAAATACACGCAGGAAATTTAATGAGAGACCTTATTGGAATGGTTGTGACAACACTTCTGGTTTTCAATTACATTTAAGCATTGCTTTTTCAGCAAAGCATTGATTCTGTTCACAATTGGTATGTCTGTCGATGGCAACATTGAAGCTTCTCTAGCATTTATTAGGATAATAATTATTCTGTCAGCTAGGCCTAGAGCAACATCTGCAAGGAACAGTCATTATGGGTAGTGCTGTCAGTGCTGTAGATATAAAGGCTCTAGTTCTGTGTATCACTTTTCAACAAAGTGTTTGCATCGTCGAATTTGATCCATACTGAGTGACTCTTCTCCCCTTTTTTAAACTATATTTGAGTTAAACCCAAATCACTCTACTCTTCCAGTGGAAAAACACGATCATTTTCATCAACTGTTTTTGTTTGAGCTTCGAAATTTGTCTGACCTCAAAAACAGTTGTGTTTTTTTCTGTGACATATGTGCGTGTGGTCTCTTATGTGGTCTTTTTACTTTTTTTTTGTATAAGCTTCAAGTGTTGTTGGTTTCACTTTGTTAGATGGGTTTGTGGACCCTCAGGGTTTTGAAAGGGTATCACGCTGGTCTGACCGAGTGTTTGACTGAGGAGATGCATTGATTTAGTGGTCTTTATTTCCCCTCTGTCCTTCACACCTATGTGCAGTATTGGAGGATGCATGAAAAGGCAATGCCATCTGCTTCTGTGTAAATATGACTTGACACATGGAAAGGGATGTTTTTTCCTGGTGTGCTTTTTTTTTGTTTGTTTATTTGTACTGAACCAAGTTTTCTGCTGTGAAGAGTACTATCAGATTTTTTTTTTTCTTACATATATATTTTGTCTTTTCAGGACAGATTAGTCTGAAAATAATTCAAAATACAAAAATATGATGATATAATGGGACTTCATAGACTTGGCAAGACATTGTATGACATTTAAAACGGATCTGTAATCCAGAATAACCTTCTTCAGAATGTAGATATCTTTCATCTGTTTGTGTGGTTTGTGAACAGTTTTTTTGTGAATCCAGAATCAAACCCATATCTTATTTTGCCTCATCCGTAACCTTAACATTCACCGTTTCTCCTTTGGATAAGTCTGTCCATAGAAAAAGTTTCACACCAAAAATCCATGTTTTTCACCCATTCTGATTAAAATATCCTTGATCCTGAGTCTGTTTTTTTTTTTTTTTTTTGCAGGTTATATGATGTGGGTGGCCAGCGTACTGAGAGGAGAAAGTGGTTTAGCTATTTTGATTATGTAAGGGCTGTTCTCTTTGTGGTGCCACTTAGTGGATATGACCGTAAGCTTAAAGAGAATTCCTCCAAGGTAAGAATTAGAGTTATATGACTCGTCTAAAAGCTTGGCAGAAATGGCTTACTTAACTTATTAGCTATAAATAATGGACATGGCTTAATTCAAGTAATGATATTATTTGGAATTCGTCCTCATCAAAGAGCTTACAGTGATTGTCATTCTCTTAAATTTCTTCCATTTTTTGTTTTGTCGGTGGATAGAAACTTATACATATGTGGCTCCTGCCTCTCCAATATCTGGACTGTATTCTTCTCCTTAGAGTTGTTTGGAAGAGAGCTTGGAGCTCTTCACCTCTATCTGCAAAAACACAATCTTCAGAGCTGCCTCATTGGTGAGCTGTACTTTTGCTGTTGGACATTCTGGAGCTGGATGATGTAACTGATAATGGGAATTATGATAATTAGGTTTTAATTTAGAAACAATTCCTTAGGGTATTTACTCACAAATTATCAACATCATTGATATATGATGTGTGTGTGTGTGTGTGTGTGTGTGTGTCTGTGTGTGTGTGTGTGTGTCTGTGTGTGTATCTATCTATCTATCTATCTGTATACACACACACACACACACACATTATGTGTAAATATACCCTGGATGCATCTCCAAGTCTAAAAACAAACAAACCCTTATCTAGAAGAGTGGGAGACTTGTTTCTCCCTCTGGCTTCAGCCCCGGTCTGTTTTAGCGGCTGCTCTCAGTAAATGTGATGCACTAGGTGATTAAAGCTCTTGGCACATTCTCTCCAGTCCCCTCTGCCCTGCCTACTAACCCTGGCACAACTGAATATAATTGCCTCTGGTATCCATAATAAACTTGGAAAGTATAATTTGGTGAAGGTTGTAATTTCAGAAAGTGCAAAGGCCACAGTCTTTGTTTGAAATAGGTTGTAATTAGCTGGTTTAATTGGTCTTATCTAGATTATGTGCACTTTATGTAGAAGCATGATCCATTGGTTGTGGTTGTAGTGTGTTCAGAGCATATCAGGCTTAAACTGGGTACCGAGTGCCAACCTTCCTTTCTTTATCTTTTAATTTATAGTTAATTAGTAATTAATCTATTTATCCAATCTGTAATCCTATCATTCTAGCTAGAATGTAGGTAGTAATCTAATACATTATTTACGTGCCTTTCATATAATACCATGTATGTACATAAAAGCCAATACTTTGAATTGTTGCCCAGTGTAGATTTATTTAGAAAAAGTATATCCATGCATTGTTTGTATTGTTGTTTTTTGTGCAAGAAGTCAAATCAGTCCATACTGAGACTTGCACATGTTAAAATGACCAAAAGACATTTGAAATCTTGATATCCGTATCAATAAATGCATGTTTTGGTTTTTTTGCATTAATACAGATTTTATTCATGAACAAAATAGACCTGTTTCAAGAGAAGATCACACATTCTGGAAGACACTTGAGACTGTATCTTTCAGACTTTAAAGGTAGCATCATTTTCACTTTGTTCACCAAAATGGTAATTGTGTCTTCATCTCATGTCTTTGTGTTTAAAATTGCCTGAGGAAGGTGGCTAAATTAAATAATAGGAATGGATCCTTATTGCTCAAAACTGTGACAAATTTGCATTTTGATTTCCTTTATGCTAAATTGCTCCTTGATAAAATAACTGACATTTTCAATTGAATGCCGAATGGAAAAACTAAACAGACTTCTCTGACGCTTGAACGTTCTACTGGCAGTTTAATATTCTCGTGAAAACATGAATAGAATAATTTAATTCTTTGACCCTGCTTAAAAGTCATTTTTATACAAACTATCAAACATTGATTTATTTAATAAGAAATAAAGCAATTTCAGTATGTTTTTATTAGGTCATGTTGATGCATTTTTTTTTGTTTTGATTCTTATTCAATAACACTTTATATTTGAGACTAAAGAAACAACTAATTGCTACTTCATCAAGCCTGACCTAGGATGGTCATGGAAAAGCAATTTTCCTGTTATTATGAGGTGACCAATTAACCATTACTACCTTTCATAAGAGCAGGAAGGAAGCAGGTGTATTATTGTCAGTGGCTTTTGGTACGGTCAGCTTATTGATCTATGTTTGAGCAAAAGATGCTAGTAGAATAGTCACAAAGTTTGGTCATGTTATACATTATAGATGTGTTTGCATATGTGAGAGGTTTTTCTTTATTATTATTATTTTTTGTCAGCTCCCCTTGGGCTCTCCAGTGTTTCTGATATGTTGTATTCTTTTTCCAACTCTCTCAGGCTAAAGCCTTAGTCTGCTGCTGCTTTCTGGTCTCTGGAGTAATCCATATGTAACTCCACAACACAACCTGAGAGCTTTCCATAGTCTGAAGTTTTATTCATATACACATGTATTTTTGCAGTAAAAAAGATATAAGGACGAATTCAGGTTGTTTGTTCAGCGCGGAGTTATTCTCTTTCTTATCTGTTGCCTCTCTTGCTTTCAACATTTTTTTTTTCACCATATCAAGTTTTATTCATTGTATAAATTCGGTTATTAATTCTTCATGTTTAGTGTCATGTTTAGTGTAGCACTAGACAATTTGTCTGGACCCCAAGTCATGTTATATGTTTGAATGTGTAATTATTCTTGAAGCTTATTCTAAAGAGTATCTGAAGTCCCCCATGTGGAAAATGAATCTGCAGGCTGTGCTGCAACTATACTGTACACTTCTTGATTGTATGTTGAGCTGGAGGTGATCTGTTTGTGTGTCTGTGTTGTCACAGGACCTGACTGTGATGTAAATGCTGCAGCCTACCACATCACTGGCCTGTTTGTGGAATGTAACACCATACCAAACAAGCCTGTGTATCACCACTACACAAACGCCACAGATACCCGCAATGTGCAGGATGTCTTTCAGGTTGTCATGAACACGGTTGTCAAGGAGAACCTTGAGGCTGTATCTCTGTTTTAATACAGCCCAAGCATGATTTCAGGAGTATGTTTTAGCATTGTCATACTAATATGTCTTGAAATGGCAAACTCAAACTTAATTTTAAGGACTACTTTTTATTTCCTGGACATTGAACCTGTCCAATAAAATTTGTTTTGTGCACGTGACATTGAGAGACACAGACAGAGTGAGAGTGCAAATGTATTTTTAATTAATAAATTATTTTAAATAAAACCTGTATGCTGTGCATTGTCCAGTATTGTTTTGAAGCATTATTGTTTAGGGGGTATCTTATACAAATCAGATAAACGTCTTCCATCACACTTACATCATTCTTAATCACAAGAGTTACTGAAAGACAAAAACACTTATTTTTTTACAGTCCCGTTAACATCTCGTTAATTTAACGTTTAATGACAAAATATTAGAAATATTGTCTGTGATATCATGAAAACTCGGCTCCGTATTGGGGTCTGGTTTTACATTAATCAAATTTTTCAGGTACACTTTGTTTTTCGAAAGACTGTCACTTATTTGTATACTGAGTTACCAAGAAGTGTGCTCGGTGGAAGTTACAAACACCGAGATTATTTCATTCATCCGTGACACGGAGATAGAACCGTCCATTGTCTAAAGTGAAAGTGCCTCTCAAGCGATGAGACAGTCTTGTGAGTCGAGAGAGACGACCACGTTTGCTTCGCAATGAAAAGTCGTTGGGCTATCTTGGACAAGTCTGCAGCTTTGCAAATTCGGTGATACGTCTTTCACACAAATTGGCTGTGGAGAGAAAACCAAGGAATTAACTTATTATAATGTCTCCCGCAGTTTGCAAGATATGTGATGGCTGCATTGCTAATCATTAATTGAATCAGTATAGCTGGTTATTACTACCACTAACAAACTAAAATAGTCGACACTGATTACGAGTTATTATTCATATCCATCGAAACATGCACCCCCCCCCCACACACACACACACTTTGGTCATTTGGGTCATAGACTGTAGCTCCGCAGTTTTCTATTTTATTTTACTTTTTCAGGTTTCAGCTAACTTGGTGCTGAATGGACAGTGCCTGCACAGCTATTGCCAACTCTCCTTAGTCTCGTCTCAGCAGAGCAGTAGAGCGATAGGTATTCAACGCAATAAAATGCTACAAGTTGTTTTGTCTCGTTACTTCAATAGTCCGTTTTATTACGTTCAATGTACTTAAACTATTAGAATAACGTATCACTACTGAGTGGACTACTGCTCTGTCTTGTGTCCTGGAGACAATTTTGCTCCAGAGCTCGCAATATTATACTGTTATTAAAATGAGTTATAAATTGCTGAATCTTTATTGTTATTAATTGGCGGTACTTACGATATTTTTTAGGACAGATTTGCGTCCATTGCTTGCCTCGGGAAGCACATAATTTTCCGAGGACTCTTCACTGTTCTGCAGCGACTCGGTCTCGGCTCTTCTTATGTATGGTGATCTCCGGATTCCTGATAGCAAGCCCGATGCTCGACCAACAGAGTAGTAACTTGGACCTGCTGCTTGTTTGTACCACGCGTCTGCTGGATTATAAACTACAAATACAGAAATAACCAAAAACACAGCTAGTTTGTCGAATTTCTGCATGATTGAAGGTACCGTATTTCTGGACGGCGTTGCGTTTCTGTTCTTTGCGCTTTTCAGTTTACACCAGTTTCTCTAGGTCAGGGCTTATATAGAGACCCCGTGATCACATCCACATTTCGTCAATTTCATCGGTTTGGATGATTCACCTTTCCGTTTTACAAAATTCCTTTGTGAATAGATTATTTTCCGCTCAGACAGCGTCACACCACTGTGGTTGTGGCGTTTGTGAACTCGTTAAAGTTCTCTGCAGAGAACTTTACGGTAAATGTAATGGGCAATAAAACGGTGTATAGTTAATTTGTCTATTTAAAAGTTTCGCTAAATATTACAGTTTTCTCAACTCACAAGTCATGGGCAACTTTTCTTTCTTTCTTTCTTTCTTTCTTTCTTTCTTTCTTTCTTAATGAACTCATTAAGTAACTTGTGTAATGTAAATTAGAACATACAATAAGGTCTGTACATAAACACCTTGACTGAACTGGCAACTGACATTTTTCCACATGTTGACCCGTTCGGGAAAGCTTTATCTTAAATGTTAACCGAGAACTATTAGATTCCTGTTTTAAGGTTTATCTTTAGATATTCAACATATTATCGACAGGTAATAAAAATTCCCACTACTCCTGTTAAGCACTGGTAGAGCCTCTATCTCTACCTTTCTTTCATTTTCGCGCTTGTTCGAAATGCTTCTGCGAGATGAGTTATATATATAGGAGTGCCGCCATGTGGCTAATGCACAGCAGTGCGCGTTTTCTGACAATCTTTACATGGTATGTACTGAGCGCAGTTTACTGATTCATCAAAACGACTACATACTACTTGTTTTATGCAGACTTAAAATGCTATATTAATACACCTTCTTTCAAATATGACCACTTGGCACGATTTTATACAAGCCACACAGCACACAGGCGCACAGCTATTTTCTAGGGAAAAAGTGAAAGTGAATGAAAATGTGAAAGTGAAGAGAAAATCAGTAGATAGGATGTCAGCCTTCAGAACGTTGTCTACCTTACTGCAAAATGGTCCTTTTTGTAGACAGCAGAGAGATATGATTAATGTGAAAGATTATCTTATTCAAAGCATACAATTATCTTTTTGTGTGTTTTTGCTCTTTGTATGTTATATTGCTTCATTTAATATTGCTGTCTCAGAAATATTTGGCCCAACCAAGAAGCCTTTTCAAAGATGAGACTGTACCCTTCCTCTCTTTTATAGGTATTTCCATTTGACATTAATGTTCACTTTTATGATCATTCCTAATCACTGTCAGTGCTAACCACTGTCTGAGTCCTTTGGCTGTGACTGCAAATATGTTTTTGGCACCTGTAAATATGTGAAAAATGATCTCATATCATTGGGGACTTTTTTCACTGGATAATTTTTCTCCAGTGACAAGAAATTTAATGGCGACATATAATCAAGCATTGTGTGTACAGTTTATCTTTAAAGCATCGTAAAACTCGTTTACTTACATGTTTAGCCATGAATATGATTAACACAAAAATTATATACCAGTTTCTTAAACCTCTTTGTATTGCATAGGTTCTCAATACACATAGTTGTACTTGTGAACCGCAGACTGATTTTGCGGCATATCAACACCTAGAGAAAGCCTCACCCTTTGATCTGACGTATATAAAGATTTTCAAAACTTTACTATTCATACTACTGAAAATATTGAAAAAGCTTAAACAGAGGAACAAAGAACAGAAATGGCTTGTCCTGGATAGGGAATATATCAAAACATTACAGACATGTGGATACAGGACATACAAAAAGTATTTAAAACTTGTTCCCAATTAGCCTTTAGACTAACATTAACATACTGAAATCGAAATGGACATTTCCACTTTGCAAACAGCAGATTTAAAGGCACCAAATGAATTTAAAACCATTTTAATCACACCATATTCCTTTTCCTTGACATTTGGCATGCTCAGCCGATAGTCATCATCTTGTCTGGTTCCCTCATCCAGACTGCCGGGTGTAAGGGTGCAGAGAATACTGTCTCAAACCTGTAGCACAGCCTGACCCTGTTATTAGACACTGAGAAGAAACAGACAGAACCCCGATCACAATCCAGATGCACTCCGATCATGCCAGGGTGGTGCTGGGAGAGAAAGTGGATCATTTTATCGTGGGAGGCACAGAATCCTGTAATGGCTTTGTCTGGTTTTGTGCAGTCAGTCACTTGTATGTGATTTTGGACTCCTTCTTCTTTTCTCTCTTTCATCTCTTTCTCTCTCTCCTCGCCATTTTCTGCACTTTCAACCTTTTCTTGTCTGATAGCACCTGACTCATCATCTTCAAGGCAATTCTTTCTTCCCCTGTCTGTTTGCAGTGGAACTTCCTGCTCTTTTCCCGGTAATGGGTTCACTCTTCTTATTATCTTCTCGAAATTTGTCTGTGGTTTCTTGGTTCTCCCTACAGCTCTCTCAGGCTCTCCTTCTTTGGGTGCTGTTGTTAACAGTTCCTTCCCTGGTCCTCCTTCCTCCCTGTCCTCCTCTGACTCCATCATTGCCCTCTGCCACCTGACACACCAAGAGCTTTTGTCTTGGCCTAAAGGGCGATAGTGGTCCTGACCAGTGTTATAGGTCACACCAATGGCCCAGCTGCAGTTTTTATCCTCAGGAGGGTAAATTTCCAAGTAATGCTGCCCTCTGGTGAAGCTCTGAGAACACAGCACCCTGAAACCCATGTCAGAGTTGGCCTGGTAGTCTTTCCAGACCAGCAGACCACTGGACTCCACTGTCACTGTCAGATGGTCTTCTGACAGCAGCACAGAGGAGCTGGCTGTGAGAGGGTCAAATGTCACTCTACAGGCATCTAAAAAGAGATCAGAGGGTACATTGTTCATTGGTCACTGTCTTGAAAAATGTAGAATCCAAAATACAAGTTAATGCAGATCCTAACGTCTTATAGAACCAGAGGTGGGAAGTAACGAAGTACAAATACTTTGTTACTGTACTTAAGTAGAGTTTTCAGGTATCTGTACTTTACTTGAGTATTTATTTTACTGACAACTTTTTACTTTTACCACCTACATTTTAACACAGACATCTGTACTTTTTACTCCTTACATTTTCAAAAGAGGCTTGTTACTTTAGTTTTAATGCATTTGAGGGGAATTATTAATTATTTTTATCTTGCATCATTGCGTGCCTTCCCAACATTAAGACCGATTTCAACTTAAATGGATGGGACATCAACACATAAAAAAGATGATCTCTTGGTATATCTATCAGTGCATATTACGCACGACAGATGCATCAAGATGAAAATGATGTAAAAGACGCAACACGTCGAAACATACAAGACAGGGAGACTCGACTGCAGGGAAAAGGCGTCTATTGAACGTGATGTCGGTCACAGGGAGAACTAATAGCAACATGGATGAAAATGAACCAGACAAGTTGCCAGCAGAGCAGATTCAGAGCAGCAAGACATTCCCCATCTCTGAAACGTTTGTTAGGACTCCTGTAGAGATGAGGGAATTTCTAACAAAAAGAGTTTAAGGCTTAATTAGACATGAAGTGTGTTCTAGTGTTGATCATAATGTTTTGAGTTCTGTTGCTGACATTGAAAACTGATTTGCACATTGGAACGGAGTTAATGTTCATTATTTTCAGTATACTGTTATTTATTTTATTTGAAGTTAAAATGGTTTAATAGTATTCGAATTACATTAATATGATGTGAGGTTCAGTTAGCCTTGCACAGAAACAGCCAGTAGAAATGTCCTTTAAATGGCTACTTTTTACTTTTATACTTTGAATACATTTCAGAGCCTGTACTTTTTCACTACAAGTTGAGTAAAGAAGTTGAATCAGTACTTCTATTTTTACCAGAGTCTTTTTTACACAAGTATCTGTACTTCTATGTGAGTAAAGAATGTCTGTATTTCTGCCACCTTTGCACATAACTAATTTATGAGAGAGCAATACTAAACTACTGATGAAGGGGAAATACATCAGTCATTAGAAGGGGATCTCTTCCAGCAAACTTTCATTCTTAATATTCACTTTCATTCATTCTACAGTTCTGTTATATTACAAACAACGAGGATACTCATAGTAACCATGTGTCAACTTCAAGGATATGATGAGAATGTCTATTCTCCTACCATATGAGACAATACTCAGCTCTGTTCAGCAGAAACTCCTGTCTGGTTGGTCTGGTTTCTAAGCATCATAGAGGCCAAAGTTTTTGGGCCAAAAACATCTTTCCTGCTCCCACTACCATCTGATGTTACCTAAAGACCTAAATTTCTTTATATTAACCCCCTTCCCCTTTTCTCTGAGTACGGGCTTCCCGTCGTGCAGGATCTTGTATGTCTCCCCACCTCAGTCAAGGCCAGTGAGATTAGCATATACCTCCTCTCAAAGTGTGATCTGGGGATGTGATTATTCTTTCATATTTCTTATGATTACTTTTCCTTTATTTTTGCATATACACATAACTATAATACATCTGTACAGTTACCTTGTCTGTGAATACTTGCGTAACATAACTAACACATTCTGAAAGAGGTCTGTGCATGCAAATATTTATGTCTAGGGTCACAACTGTGAAGCAAGGTCAAATTCCTAAGACTAGATTAAGATGGTACACTGTGTGAGAAACCTCTGAGAATCTTAGAGTGCTCTTTGGGAATACCGTCTTGGAAATATACAGCACAGTCCTGACAAGCTTGTGTGACTCCTTTTCATTCTCCAAAGAACTGAGATTTATTAAAACCTCATAACTTCCAACAGTAACCACTGCTGAGTAGAGGGGAGAGAGAGGGGGAACCTTAGTTGTCTCATCTTCCCAAGGGAACCTGGTCAGTGTTGTTTCTGTCGACTCTGTTGCCAAATACAGAACAACTGGGATTTAATAAATTAATCCCTGATATAGGCCACCCCTCTACAATGTTAAACAGTGGCTTTCCTTGGTTTGCCATTTAGGAGTCCTAAGAATGAAAATGTGTTTAACTTACACTTCATCAGCTTGCTTCGACGTTTACTTTGACCACAGATCACCTTGAAATCATCTGTTATCAAATCTGTAATTGAGATAATTCATATACAACAGTTTAGTGAATCTATATACTGATTTGGAAAAAAAGACACTTTAGATTACACAAGCCTGTGCCTTGCCTTTCTCTTGGAGCTCCTCTCTACGTTGGAGAATGGTATGGAGCTGAGACTGTAGATTACTTTGTAGGAGGCTGAGGTCTGACATCATCTGTTTGACAGCCAGACCATCTATTTGAATAGTGGAGCACAGGTCAAGCTGGCCAACCTCTTTAGGTAACAGCAGCTGCAGCTGAAAAATATATTTTAGACATGTTCTAGATATTCCACCCAGTGATTTCACTGAACTTGTCTTTTAAAAACTTCTAGACTTACTGCACCAAAGTTGAAGTAGGAAGCATCAGCTTTGCACTCTTCCAGTTTCGCTCTGGCCTGCTGCAATTCACTCAGATACTGATCTATTTCTGCCTCTAAACTTTCCAGCTGCTGACTGGCCTCCTCCTTCTCTTTCTCCAGGAAGACTTTAGCTCTACCCTCAGCCTTGTCTATGGTGTCTCTTAGTATCTGAAAACACTGGGAAAAGTCCTCTGTGAGCTGCTCAGTAGTAGCCTGTGGATAAACAACATGTTGCTCTTAGGATTGTAGGTTACATGTTTTCTACTTGATGGGATACAGCAATAAAGTGCTTAAAAATTCTGTTGGCATTAATAATCTTTGCCATACAGAAGAGCACATCATGTAGCTTCTGATCTTACCACAATTCCATCTTTTATATGGTCTACAGAAACCATAGCAGCATTGGCAGCTTTCTCTCTTCTTTCAATTTCCTCAAGTTTCATGTCACATTCAACCTGGAATGTAATGATATATCTCTTAAAACGCTGTGCATGGAGAAGAACAGCAAGGAAGAGATGTTAATTCCCTAATTAACAAATTATACTCATTAAACAAATTATACTAACAATTTTTCACTACTGGATTTCATCTCTGATGGTGACAGATGACTATTTCTACTGGATTAGCCTATCTTTATTTTGTTTCAGGAAACTGGGGCGTTGTGGTGAAGTTAATATCTCACCCTCCGCTCATTTCTCAACTCCTCTATCGTGAATGTGGAGCATTTACGGTGTTTTACCAAGCACTGGCTACAGATAGCAATTCTGTGAGTCTTGCAGAAAAACTCCAGAAGCTTCCTGTGTTGTCTGCAGAGCAGTTTCTCCCTGTCTTTCACAGGAGAGCACAGCATGTGCCCAGTCAGAGCTAGGCTGTCAGTGTGTGGTTTCAGGTGTATGCTGCAAAAACTGGCCAGGCAAGTAACACAGGTCTTCACAGCTGCCATCTTTCTGTCCTCATCACAGATGTCACAGTCTGCCTGATCTTCATCAGGTGGTTGGCATGCTTCTGGATCAACCCTGACTTTTTTTACATGTTCCATTAATGCACAGAGCACTGTGTTATTGTGGAGTTCAGGCCTACTGGTGAACTTTCTCCTGCAATGGGGACAAGAGAAGCTTGAACAGAATCTACCCCAATGAGTCTTAATGCATGCCATGCAGAAGTTGTGACCACAAGGTATGGTCACTGGATCCTTCATCAGATCTCGGCAAATGCAGCACGTAAGCTCATCTTCAGCGAGAATCAGAGGGATGAGAGAAGCCTTGTTGTTCATTTCTGTTATGAAAAAATAACAGAAAGAAGCATTGTCATTGCACCCCATCAAAACAGACAGAACCAAACCACAGAATAGAAACTGGACGCTTTCACCAACACAGGTGTTAATTATCATTTGAGGTGTGAACTTTGAAGTGACCTCCACCTATTCTGTTGTCAATAGTGTTTGACTAGATGTGTCTTCCTCTCCTTGGAGGTTTGTAGGGATGATAGATTGAGCTTCTGGTGAGGCACTAGCGTGAGCTAGGTTTAGACAGCTTGCTGAGTCACAGTGATATGGGTAAAGCATTTGACACTGAAACACCCATGATAGGGAATTTCCCACAAGATCCATGTGAATGGGCTATAGCCCATTTGACCCCATGGGGTTTTCACTACTGTTAGCTAATAGCAAGAAAAAACAGTACCAGTTGACCCATGACCACCAGCAGTGTACAAGTGGAAAATGGGAAAACATTGCCTCCTCTGACAAATCTGGCTATAACTGAAACTGTAATAAACAATAGCAAATTACACATTACAAGGCACTGTCACACACCATGGAATAACTTATAAGCTATTTCTTATATTAAAGTAACCGACATGATGTCTTGATAATATTCATGAGCATAAATACAGGCTACAAAAATTCAAGCTTCTGAAATGGGATGAATAGTTTTAAACAGAACTGCATTTCACAGTGACAAGAAACACATACTGTCCTCACCATCCATGAAATGTTCACAGTTCAATAACATAGACATATGGAGTGATGTGTAGCACTGGCTGATCCACAGTGTGCCAGTGTGAGATTTATGCAAGTTAGAAATGCCAACACTGGAGCAACACAGAAGTATGTCTTGTGGGCCCTACATTGGCTGAGCCACAGTGAGCCAGACTGGGATTTTTGATGTCTACATTGTTCACCAAATTTTAGTCACACACAGTCAGTCTGCACACATATGTTGGGTGGGGCATTGCTCTAGGCTCTAAGGCCTGAAATGGCTCTGTTTCCTGAATATGCACTCAGCACAGCCGGACAATACATCTTGCCAGATATTTAGCTCAGACAGATAACTGTACTGTATTTACATATATCCAATACGGAGAACTGCGCTTTTCAGCAGTGTATTGTCACTGGGTTGTAAACTATTGAGCACATATGATCTTTTTTCAGAAAGCCTCATTCCTTGGGCAAGTAGAAAGTGCTTATCAGAATCAGGGACGTCGAAGGGTGCATGTTCTGCTATTATTTATTAATACATTTATTTATTTGTAGTATGCAGCCCTCAATTCGTCATCCCGGAGGACCCATGTCTTAAGGTATGCCCATACCCCCTTAAGTACCCCCTTCACATTTCAGCAGCCTACTTTGAACTCCTGTCCTTACACTTCAAACGTCACGTACCGTAATGCACCAGAAAAAATAGCGTTTACTCTCATTGTCAGGTAAAAAGTAAGCAATAACAACAATAACGACAATAACAGTACACAAACTGCAAATCAATATCCATATCCAGAACAAAGTCAAATTAAAATGAACAAATACCCATTTGACAAGCTGGACGATTTACCGTTGTGCCAACTGTCCTTGATCAATGGAAATCCCCGGGTAGGGTTTTAGCCGTACGTGCAACCGTAAAAATAACTGGGCTGTATTGATGATGTTTTCTCCAAGCGGTGTCTACAGCACACACAAAACCCAATCAAGTTCACGCCCATTTCTCATGAAACGAAAGTCCCGCGGGCTTGTTCAACCAATTTTAGGAAGCGTTTCAATGTTGCTGTAGAGCCGAGAGTGGTCAGTTTTGAACTGGCCAGCAATGTTATGACAAGTCGGTGGATCTAAGAGGGAAGCTTCCTGCAAGGTAAGTTATGCTCTATGAAGATATGTTCTCAAAACATGCATGGCTTGCATATTAAATAAACAGTTTTGAAAACACGACAACTTTATTAGCAAGCTGACTGAGTAAGAATCGTTGAGACATTATTTTGCTATA
The DNA here is from genome assembly GCF_902362185.1 of Chanos chanos. NCBI lineage: Eukaryota > Metazoa > Chordata > Actinopteri > Gonorynchiformes > Chanidae > Chanos > Chanos chanos. The sequence continues at coordinate 14,591,653 of NC_044507.1, forward strand.
CTTCGAGCGTTACCTGTAATCTACTGGGCTATAATATTCATATGTGTGCTTTAACTAGCTCGCTAGCGAGTTTAGCTCCCCAGCACCGTTCCAATATGGTCATAATGAAACCCAAAAAACAGTCACCGTCTGTTGAGGGGGAGACTGCCTACGTTATGTTTTACTGTTCACGTGACATTCAGTTAGTTTGTTCCATCTGTGTATAAGTTCAGTTGACTGGAAACATAACTTCACGTTCTGAAGATAGCTACGCAGTTGCGAGGAGTTCATCTCATCATGGCAGAGTAGTACACTATAAGAAGACTTATATAGAAAATTTAAAAAAAAATTGAAAATGGCATACTTGGGATGGAATTAGTTATGAAAGTATACTTAATGTCAGTTATCTCAGCTAACTGAAACATTGTTTGGAGCACTTGATCAGGAAGTGTCAGGGATACATTGAATGGCGGTAGATCTTTTTGTGCGCATGCTCGATAAATGTTCTTACAGTGGCCTCTTGTGGTCGTCCCCGAACTGTCATTTGTTGAAACCTTTAATTTTAAAAGGAAATCTTAAAAAAAAAAAAAAAAAACAACTCTTCAGAAATGTGGTTTATTCAAAATGTATGTCTGTAGAACACACATTTTCTTTGAGAGATTTTAAGGACAGTTAAACCTTACAAGATTCCAAACACGAATAAGAGTCCTTTGTATGGTGCTTGTTCTTTGAAGCCCACCCTTTTAATTCCTCCTCTGTTGTGTAACAAGGACATCAATTCTTAATGTAACTTAATACCTATACCGTAATATTTCTACCTCTGACAAACACAATGACTGTTAATAGCTGTGGTTCATTGACTGTCATCAGTGTAAAGTTTAAGTTAACATTGTCAGGGTGTTGCTTTCAGCTTTGACACAGAACATATGGTGGCTTTACACAACACTTTTCTGTATGATTTACTTCTTAATGAATAATTTGTCCAAGAGCATTGATTATTTCAAAGAACAAATATGTTGCATTTCCAGGAAATGCATATTCACTAAGAGGGCAAAACACTATTACTGTTGCCTCATGAAATGAAAGTGAAAGGAACAGGAAGAATATGATCCTACAGATTTTTCAATAGATATGTATGAAAAATGTTTGTGCATTTCATCTAAATATCACAGATATCTCTTCATGATGAAGTGCCCAAGCTGTGATCATGTGGCTGTGGAGCAAAATGCAAAGTTCTGCAGCCAGTGTGGTTATAAGTTGTCTGTGCCGGCCTCTGCTAGTGTAAAAGGTTAGTAATGTTGTCCTATGACACCTTCTGACCCATACATGAACCTCTTCCAAACTGTATTTCTTTTTTTACTTGAAAAACCACAAATGTCTGCCAAGTAATATGTGTTAGTTAATATGTGTCTCTTTTATTTAAACTGTGGTGAATAATATGTTTAAGGGATGTTTACTGTACATCTGAAATGAGTGTGCCACAGCACAAAGTACACCATAACTAGTTAATAATCTAATAATCTAGTGTGTAAAAAGTCTTCACTGGGTTTCATCATCTAATGCTTATGAACTGAATGCAAACAATGGAATATTTACATTCAGTGTGGATGGGTGGGTATGATGATAATATTTGTATTGTTGAGACCTCTGTTATTGGCTTCACCATCAGAAAAGCTTCCAGATCCCTTAGTCATTTCTCAGACTGGTGATACAGAGATGGTTGAACCTAAAACTGATTCTACTGGCTTGGACAGTCATCTATCAACTACAAGTCCCAAGCGGCCAAATGAAGAGAGAAACTGTAACCCAAAGAAAAAGGTGCTCAGTTTTTCATTTGCTGTAATTTTATCCCTGCTTAGGATATTTTCAAGAGAGCTCCTGCTTTCCAATTTTGTAAGAATTTTGTAAGAACACTGGGGTGAGGGATGACAGCAGAATTCTCTCTGACAGAGTATGTTCAGTGCTAGAGTGTGTATTTCTGTTTTCTTGACATATTGCTGTCATAGAGATGTGTTACTATGATTCCTCTTCATCACTGTTATTGCATTTTTTTTCACATCTCTTGTGTTATTACTTTTTTGTTAAAGTATACATTTTCTAAAACAGTAGCTGCTGAATTATGCAGTGTAGATCCAGAATCCTTTTTCCTTGTTCCCTGGCTCAAGCTGAGGAGATACCTATAAGTTGTCCTCTACCAGATTTTCACCATTCATTATTATCAAAAACACTTTTATATGTATGTATCTTGGGAAAAAAATCTTTTAATCCTGAATGTAAGTTCAGACAGCCAAAAAACTAGTTCACATATTTTCACAACTGATTGTAGTAGCCATGTACATGATTTTGGCTTATTGGTGGAAAACGTGTATCACTAACATGTATTTATTGCTGTTTAACTTTCCACAAAAGGGTTAAATGAGTTCCAGAGACCAAGCTCTTTAAAGATTTTATGAAGTTAATCAGTTGATCAGGTTCCATCAGTTCCATCAATCAAATCATATAATTCACACTGTCATGGCGAATATGTCATTTTATTTTACAAAATGCCCCAAGTTGTGAATGCATTAAAAAAGACTTTGCGTTCATGTCCTCTCGTCTGAGTGAAGTAGAGTTTTGCCAGCTGTCATCAACTGGGAGCACTGTAATGGTAGTGGAAAGTAGTTTTGTAACCAAGTTTGTCTCTTGATTTAACAAACTCCAAAAACTTTTAATACCTGACTGTAAATGCATCCACAGATATTTATTTTGCAAAGCTGAAAGGTGGCACATACTTACTTGGAGAAATTGCCTCTTGCAGATTTAATTTTATTTACATTAGTGTGTATTGATTTTTGCCCTGCCAGAGGAAGAAGAAAAAGAAAAGCAAAAAAAAGACCACTGGGCAGGATTGTCCTGTGTCTTTGAGCTCCAATCTCTCTGACATCTCACTAACTGAAACACAGATGGAGAATGACCAGGAAGAAGCAGGCTCTTCTGAAAGTGAGAGTTCAGTCTGTGCAATGGAAGAGACACCAGACTCTCTGTCTGACACATCTGATCAGTCTAAGCACCAGAGCAACACATCTGCAGAAGAATCTGTTGCCAGTCAACCAGAGAATACTACAGCCGCTCAAACAGCTCCTAACAGTGCTTTGACAATCAACACAGAAAATACCCAACTTCCAGTTCAGGAAAAAGCTCAGGACACAGTGGAATGTGCTGCTTCCCAAAGCAAGGAGACACATACACTCCAGACCCCTCTAAAATCCACTCCGGTCCCTGATGTGGACAGTGAGACTACAGTCTCACAGGAACAAAACCAGCGCACTGATACATGTCAGCAGGCTCACCCAAAAGGCAACAAAGGCAAAAAAGACCGATCAAACAAACTGCAAGCCAAAGCAGATGAAAATGCTAATGTGGATGAGAATGCTAACCAGAGTGGTTTACATGACCAAGAAATGAATGCTCATCAGGATCTGCAAGGCAGGAAATCTTCTTTTAGCGGAGAGGGAATGATGTTTGGCCCACAGAGCAGAGCTGAGGTAAAGGCTTTAAGAATAACTTTTGAATAAGAAATTATTAAAATGTTATTTACTTACTTTATTTCCATCTTATTGAAAAAGAAAAAAAAAACTACACTGCTTGGCCAAAAAAAAGTTGCACACCCTAATATTTCATTGGAACGCCTTTGGCTTTGATTACGGCGCGCATTCACCATGGCATTGTTTTGACAACCTTATGCAATGTCACAACATTTATTTCCATTTATTGCCATCAGGGAAGAAAAAATCCATTGATGGGATAACCTGGTCATTCAGTACGTTCAGGTAGTCCGCGGACTTCATTTTATTGCCTCACAACGTTGCTGAGCCTAGACCTGACCTATTGAAGCAAGCCCATATCATAACACTGTGTCCAGAGGCTTGTACAGTGGGCACTATGCACGATGGGCGTATCACTTCATGCTCTTCCCTTCTTACCTGACACACCCATCACTCTGGAATAGGGAAATTATGACTCATCAGACCACATGACCTTTTTCCATTGCTCCAGAGTCCAATCTTTATGCTCCCTAGCAAATTGAAGCCTTTTTTATTTAGATTAGCCTCACTAACAAGTGGTTTTCTTGTGGGCGCACAGCTGTTTAGTCCCCATGCTGTGAGTTCTCTTCGTATTGTGCGTGTAGAAATGCACTTACCTTTGCTATTAAACATAGTCGGGAATTCTACCGTCAGTTTTTTACGATTTGACTTCACCACGTGTTTAAGCGATCTCCGATCACGATCATTCAAGATTTTTTTCCAACCACGTTTCCTCCGCAAACTTACCCAACTCCTGAGTTGTTTTCTTTGCTTGATGCAGGCCAATAATTTGACCCTTCTGAAACACAGTAATGTCTTTTCCACGACCACAGGGTGCGTCCTCCAACATAGTTGTTTAAGAAGTGAGAAGCTACTCACTACATCAGTTAGGGTTAAAAGAGTTGTTGCCAGCTGAAACGTATTAATCACTGCAGTAATTATCCAATCATAGGCTCTTAAGTATTTGCTTATTTAAATTTAACGGCGACTTTTTTTTGCTCAGGCATTGTGAAACAACACGTCATATTTCAGTTTTAGTTCCTCAGAAATTCAGTGGCTGAATTCTGTTTTAAGTAAGACCTAATGATGTTGCAATTAAAATACAACACTAGAAAGCTCAAGCTTAGTGTCACTGATAATAAGAATGAATTATGATGCATTATGACCCTGCTTTTTTTCTCTTTACACAGATGAAGAACAAGGGCTCTAGTGTAGATCCACCAGTTACAGTAGAAAAGAGACAAACCCAGGGTTCTGCTTGTGAAACAGGGGATGGTTCTTCTGGTTCTGAGAGTTCGGAATCTAAGACAGAGAAGACCAGTGAAAGCTCAGAAGGCACAAAAGAACACAAGGATAAAAAAACACCCAACAGGTGTCCAAAAACCCCCAAAACACAAAAATTTATATCTGGAATTCAGCTACACATTTAGGCTTACCAGTTCTGTGAAATGTATGAGTTGCCACATGATTTCACTAATCTGATATATGTTTTTCCCTTCTAAATTTTAGAGTTCCTGTGTCAAAGCAGCAAATTCCTTCAAGTGAGAGACTCACGATTTATTTTCATGCAGTCCTGTCAAAGGACTTCAAATTTGACCCTCAGGAGGACTCTATCTTCATTAGAGCTGGAGGTAGCCTTGGTGACTGGAAGTCTGACTTGACAGAGCTCAGTGTATCACGGTGTGTTTGCTTAAAAGTAATTTTTTGTGTTTACTCAGTTATTTATGAGTAACTGAAAATCAGTATTAAATTGGACTTTGCTGCCTTTGCAGAGATTATGGGGACCATGGATATTTTGTGAATGGCAAACTGTCAACAACGACCAAGGCAGTATCTGTATCCATACCATACAAGTACATAGTGTATAAAAAAAAGAAAGATAAATATGAATATGAATACATCTATAAGCTGGACTCAACCAAAACAACCAACAGGTGTCTTTTTGTCAAACAACATTTGCTCAACGAAGAAGGTGAGAATACGTTAAATACTATTTGTTTATATGTATATATGTGTATATATATATATATATATATATATATATATATATGTGTGTGTGTGTGTGTGTGTGTGTGTGTGTGTGTATGTATATATATATATATATATATATATATATATATATATGTGTGTGTGTGTGTGTGTGTGTGTGTGTGTTACACAGCACCTGATCCTTACAACAGTTTAATGTACTTTGTTTAAGTTTTTACACCATTGTTTATACTTCCAGATATTGACTGGAAAAAAATAAAATACATAAATAAAGGGATTTTTCTCCAGGTCCATACAACATGCTTTACGCTTTCTGCTTTAGAGAACGATCTGGCTGTGTTAAATTAAAAAAACAAAAACAAAAAAAACCCCCAAACAAACAAACAAAAAATGTTGTTCCATTTCTTCCTGTGAATTTATGTAAAAACAAAAAGCAAAAAACAAATCATGCCTTATTTCAGGAGAATGGCATCAGTATGATGACATTATCTGTGCACCACCCTCCACGAGTCTGCTGAAAGCATTGAAGGAAAAATTCTTGCCAGAGCAGAGAAAAAGTGTCCTCCAAGGCAGAGAAATCGCTGGAACGATTATGCTAGAAAACATCTTTGACCTGCTGAAAAGCTGGACTGTCCAAAACTTCAAGAGTTTTCTCACCCAACTTAAACAGTTTTATGAGATCTATGGAAAGCCTTTTGTGTATGAAGAGACACAAAAACCATGGTACTCCTTGGAATACAATGAAAAAGATGTAAGTAAATATCTCGGTTCGATCACGTCATGATAATAAATACCAGCGCAGCTTATGGACTGATCAGAGTGTGTGGACATTTCTTGAAAATGATCCCATGTTAATCTCTTCTCAAGGTGAGCAATCTCTTAAAGCAATTCATGCTTGCGAAAGTGACTCAACAATTGAAGAAAGACGGTGATGGAAAGAGTGGTTTCATTGAAGACCCCTTCAAGGCTGCACTTGTCATGCTCTATATGTGGAAACAGTACACTCTGAAGTTGGACAGTGGGGAGCTTGCCAAGCTTTGCACTGCCCTTTGCTTGCCAAAATCTTCTAAAGAAGAATTCCTTTCATTCTGGACAGATACTGAGCAATCGTTTTCATGTGTGAAAAGGTTAGTATATTTATGCATTTCACAAATGGAATTTGATTGGACTAAAACACACATGATAGTTCTTAATGTGCTATGTCTATGAATGTTCAGTGAATTTAGGGTTCAGGGTAATGTGTTCTTCTTTTGCAGTTTGTCTGAAATGGTGATGTTATTGATGAACACTGTGAAGTCACGAGGGATGATGCATTGGATCGTTGTGATTCCACTGTTCCACCTACTCAAGGGAATGTCAAAACCATTTGAACCTGTCTCATCAATGGTCAACCCTAGATATGAGTGGTCCTGGGCTGGTTTGCGAGGCATAGAATCAACCAGCATTTCTACTATCACGCCACAGGATAGAAGGTGTTTGTTTCCAAATGGTTTTGATATTGACAGTTTGACAGCAGTTTTGATATTGACAGTCTTGAGTTTGACAGCATGTATTGTTTAACTGACCAGCGAAAGTATTTCTCTTTGTTTTAAGGGCTATGCTGAAACTCATGAAATCTAACGGGCACTTGGTTGAGGTTGACAGACTGTTACCCCGATCTTGGATGTTCCTGCTGACTTTAGATGACTTGGTGGAATGCAGCAGCATCCTTGCCGTGGATCTCTTAGACCTGCTATTTGTCTTCGTTATTAAATCTCCTGCTGAGATTTCCTACAGTGACTTCTCTGTGAGTTTTATTGGATGACTTCTCTCTAAGGTGTGGAAGATTCTGGAAGGAACAATGTGAAATGATGTCTCTTTTATGTGTTTGTCTTTTTTTCCATAGAGTGTGTCAGAACTAATTGCACATATTCAAAGCTGTCTACTCGGACAAAAATACGGGTAAGTCCTTTGCAAACTCACGGTTGCATTTGTTTCAGAAATGAATCTTTACAGTTAAAAATAACTTCATTTACCAGTTACATTATTCTGATTGCTTAGAAAATCGATCAGGCTGTGGATAGTGATTATGTTGTTAATGTACTGTAAGGGAAATCTGAAGTCTCCTGTATGGAGAGTTGCTAGGTCTCAGAGACAACACCAAACTTCAGATGTGATCAATCATTTCTTCTTTACTTTATGTGCATGGCAGAAGCACACCTCAGAGCTGAAGTGCAGTTCTCATTGAGGCTAAGGAATGCTAAGCTTTTTATTTGTTAAGACAGGCATCTAAGGACATGTGTGTGGGCCCCAAGGTGACCTTTCAGAGAGCACAGGATAATTGATGTCTGCTACCCAAGTGGTACAGACACCCAGTTCACCACTCCCTGAGTGGTACAGACTAATTGCTTTTACTCAGGCCTTGTCTTCTACATGAAACATGCTCTTTGTTCTGCTGCACAGAAACATTCCTGTAGCATATAGTAATTGCTCAAACAGATATGTTCTTACAGCATATAGTAAATAAGCAAACACAGACCCCTATCGTATTAATGACGATTGTCATGAGGCACTTTTACCTACTAAGAGATACAGCTATAAAGCAAAGCGATATTTTTCCCACAGTACAAAAACTGATAAAGCTTTATTGATTGGGTTATTGCAGATGTTCAAATGAGGATTATGGAAGAGAGTGCTTAGCAGCTGCACTAAAACTCCTGGAAAAGATCTGCAAAGCCGTGAAACCTCCAACTTACTCAAGGGACTACACTACCATTCCAGTTGCTTGCATGAGCATGGTGATCTCTGTCTCAGTCTTTGCTGAGACTCATCATGGAGAAGTATGTTGAAACATAGCTCAGTTGATGTGTTCCTTCTGATGCAGTGTTGCTTCAATGGAGCATTGTTGATATCGTTTGTAAATAACATGGTTGCTCATTTAAAATGTAATTATTAAAATGCAAGAGCTAAGTACAGCTAAACATGATCTGTTCTATTAGACATTAATCAGGTATGTGTGAATTTTTATCAGCTTTGTAGCCCTCGGCATTTTTTCAGTTAATGAAGAAACTTAAGCCATAAACACATTCAAGTTAAGATCAGTGCGTTAACTGAAATTGTGTTGTTTTTTTTTAAAATTTGAACTGTCTCATTCTTTTCAATATTTAAGACAACACAAGGTGTAGGCACTCTGTCACAGAAGACTACAGATCTGCTTATTGATGCCAAGGAACTTGTGAGAACCTGGATTGGTCAAACCTTCAAAGCCCCCTTGTTGAACAAAAGTTTTGCAAGTGCTACACCAAATCTCACACCAGAGATTGAGGTGAGGAGATTTTCATATGTGATTATCCTATCATTTCAACCAAAAATGTCAAGAAATTCCAACTCTTACTTTGTTGGCATGACATTTTATAGATGTGGAACAACATAATATCCTTCAGTTTCAAAAGTGAGGATCTCACGAAGGAGTGGAAGCAGACATTTGCTAGAGATTTTGAGGGGAAATTTCAGCAGGTACGTAGGTTTTGGTGCGTTTTTATTGTAATATGCTGTATTTTCTGAACTGCAGACTTCTTGAGACTTGTGTGAAATGTGTTTTCTTTCTGTAGGAGTCTTCTTTAGATCAAATCGCTATCTATTGCTCAAAGTTCGAGGAACTGAATGACTCACATCCACATGTGGCTGGAAGTATAGAAAAATGTGCCCTCCAGGCTGTTACATCAATATGCCAGGTATCAGATTTTTATGTACTTACATTATTGGGACTGACTATAGAAAAAAAATGTTGCTGTTTTTGCAGCACTATCAATAAGAACAGTGTTGCATGGAATGGGACTTAAAACAAAAGCAGAAAACTTGAGTTTTGTATTGATATTTTTTTGCAGGCCAAGTCTGAGGGGAGACTTTTTGAAAGAATTGGACAATTCATAACTGGAGCAAACAGGAAGTTTGGAAAGCTTGTGTCAATAATCATACAAAAATCCTGGCCAAGAGATGATCATGGGCAGTTTCAGGATGAGCAGGAGGTGATCCTACAGCACCTTCTGAACTGGACAGCAGCCAAGAACATCTTTCAGCTCCATGGTAATTTCAGTTGCCTTTTCAACATGGACATAACTCTAGAGCTCATCCTGCTTTGAGGTTATTTAATTTTTCTTTGTATTATGTCTTGTTTTCCCCTAGGTGCTGATGAACAGTTGATCGAACAACTATCTGATGAGGCCAAAGAAAGAATGGCTGTAGCAACCTCATCATTTGTTAGCATCTCTGACCAGTTAATCAGAGGAAACATAAAGATAAAGCTTCTCAAACACATTTTGGGAAGGAGGGACACATTCTCTGAGCTACTGAATATAGGTGAAAATTTTATTTCAGAATTGCAACAAAATAGATGCTGTTGATATTAGCAAGGCACACATTTGAGCTGTGTTAAAAGTAAATGATTTCTGTTTGTGCAGAATGTCTATGTCCAAATGTGCATTGCAAAGGCATTTCCATGAGGAGGCTACTTCAGAGGAGGCAAGAGGAAGTTGAAGCCATACAGCATGAGAAAGACCTTGTGGAGGTCCTGCTCGCAATGTGTCGCATGCTACAGGAGCATGTTCCAGGTATGTTTGTGTGGGTGTTTGTCTTTCATTAATCATTGCTATTGTTGTATCACAATGCTGTTTAATACATTAAATCTAATCTTTACAGTTGACCTTAGTCAGTTAGAAGAAAAACACCATGTTGATACTGAAGATATGGACCTGGATGCGTTCATGGAGGTTCATCCACTCGACCAACTCTCCTCTCCAATGGCTGGTGTGGTCACATATTTTGATCTTGATAAGGACATTAAATCCATGGCGGAATATCTGCTTACTTATAAAGAGAGCTACATTTTCAAGATGTGTTGGGAGAATCAGGCTAAACAATTGGTCCAACAAAGCAAGGATGATTGTGAGTCTGAAGAGGAAGAGGAGGAAGAAGAACCTGAACAAAATGTTGGTGTGATTGCCACACCTGATGTAGTACATGATGACATTTTTCAACCGTGTAAAGAGAGGTACAAAGAGATCTATGCAAGCCTCAGAAATGGTAGCATTAAGCTTGAAGACGTCGATGTCATATTCAAAGCCTACAAAAGCAAGTATGAGGAACTTGCTGAGGAAATTGCAATAATGTGCAAACTGGATCCTTCTGATGATAGACGTTGGATCCAGAGAAAGGTCCAACAGATTGAACAGTACCATGAGCTCCATTTGGCTGTTGAGTCCGCTCAAGTGGTCATGATGGTTAAGGAGACCTTAGGCCTCCAAGGAGATTTCAAGGCTCTGGAGAGGCTACTTGAAGTTGTAAGTGCAGATGTCAATGTTTGTTGGGTTTATTTGTTTATTTTTAACCCTGTCTATCCCAATATGGAATTGTCAATTCCTGTGTTACTGTACGTCAGTGCAGTAGCATGACCACTATGTCTGTGCAAGAGTGTGAGCATGCATTTATCAAAACTTCTGAACTCAGACAGTGCTTCTTTTCCTTGCTAAGTTTACAAGCATCTCCATGGAAACAAAATGCTCGTTAAGGCCCACACTATTTTCCCTAGGTTTTCCTGTGAATTTGCAGGGACCCCACTCCCACTGACACTAGGAGTAGGTGGAACACACTAATTGGGAGCACACTATGTCCTACTGACCCCCCCCCCCCCCCCCCCCCCCCCCCCCCCCCAGGGGTGTTAGCTTTGTTCTTTCTGATGATCAACACAGTCTGTGGTGTTGCTGAGTTTTGAACTTAGTGCATAGTGTAATTTCTCATTTTGCCATGTTAATTGATGCAAATGCAGATATTTACATGCATTGCTGTTCCACATACCACCACACCAAGGCATTACAACCATTCCTTAGATGTTTGGTGCTATAGTTTCACATACCACCATATAAAGGCATCATAATCATTCCTCACTTGTTTTGTGATTTCTTAGGCATTATACATGGGTGCTCAAGTGATTAGCTTCACTCAGCCTTTTTAATTTTCTCTGTCCTCAGTCACATATCAGCTTTCAGACGGAATGTCTTGATCGTATAGACAATGACTTGATGCAGGCCAAAACTGTCCTGGTGGAAATCACAGAGGCAAGGAGATTGTGTCTTCAGGAGCTTGGGCTCAGAAAGAACTTTGTTATGTGGGTCAAAGAGGCTCTAGAGGGTAAATAAGCCTTTTTGTTCATTTATAATAATTACTGTGTTTCTAAGAGGGAAAAGTAATCAATACATTTTCTTCTAACTGTAGATATCAATGAGCTGAAAGTTTTTGTGGACTTGGCCTCTATCTCTGCGGGAGAAAATGATCTGGATGTGGATCGTGTGGCCTGTTTTCACGATGCTGTTCTTGGTTACGCCCCAATGCTCTATGAGCTAAAACCAGAGGCTGGATTCAAAGCCTTAAAAGAAGTACTGAAAAAGCTGTGGAAGGCACTTGATAATGACTGCAACCTCCCCAAAAAGCTGGTCAGATTCAAGACTTATGTTTGATACTATAGGAAAATGTCTGCTTTTAATGTAAGATGCTTGTGTTTGTTGTTACTTAAAGTGACAGTTTTTTTTCCCCCGGTTTCAGCGTGACACTGCTCGGCACCTTGAGTGGCTGAAGACTGTAAAGGACAGTCATGGCTCAGTAGAACTGTCATCTCTCTCATTGACTTCAGCTATCAACACTAAAGGCATATATGTTATCAGTGCACAAAATCAAAAAAAGGTGTGATTGTTATGTAATTAAGGATTCAAACAGTATTTGAAATTGCTGTTTTTTCACATTGAAATACTGAACATTAAGAGTTGGAGTGATATTGCAAATATTTTTGCAAATCAACGTAAATAACAGCTTGTCTCTGCATCTAGCTGACCCTAGAAAAAGTCCTGAAGCTGCAGATACCAGAGGAGCATGAGGAGGGCTGTGAGATGCGAAATTACTCCTTGGAGGACCTCAGAGAGCTGCAGAACAAATTAATGCTCATGTCTGGCAAAGGGGACCAAGGCCAGTGTGAAGTTGATCAGTTTGCAGAGGTTTGTGTTCATTCAATACGTAGAGTGGTGACATCTTTGATGGATATGGAAATGTTTTGCTTAACTGGTCGTTATTGAGTGTATTTATGCTTGTACTTTCAGGTCTTTGCTAGTGTGCAGAGATTAGCCGTGGCCTTTATTCATCTATTTACTGCTGGAAATCCACTGTTCAGAAGTTGGGAGGCTAACATCAACTGTAACAGTGAAGAAGCATGCATTGTCATGGACTTCAATTTAGGGGAGGTTGTCAATGTAATTATGGTGGAGGGCAATGTGGTGGAGCAACTCCCAGAAGTTTGTAAGAAAATGGAAAGATGCTTGAACTTTTGGGAAGACTT